>NW_020897693.1:16132622-16333187 GCF_003984885.1 Neopelma chrysocephalum
AGAGGGAGAGGGAGAGGGAGAGGGAGAGGGAGAGGGAGAGGGAGAGGAGCCCCCATGGTGAAGACCATGGTGAGGCAGGCTTTGACCCTGCAGTCCATGGAGGACCACAGCGGAGCAGAGATTCACCTGCAGCCTGTGGAGGACCCCACACTGAAGCAGGTGAATGCCCAAAGGAAGCTGTGACCTCGTGGGAAGTCTGCACCAGAGCGAGCTCCTGGTAGGACCTCTGAACCCCTGGAGAAGGGAGCCCATGCTGAGGAGAAAGGAGCAGCAGAGACAATGTGTGATGAACTGACAGTAACCCCCATTCCCCGTCCCCCTGCACTGCTGGCTGGGAGAAGGAAGAGAATCAGAAATAATTAAGCCTAGGAGGAAGGGAGGGGTGGGGGTAAGGCATTTTTGGGATTTGGTTTTACTTCTTATTATCTTATTCTAATTTGATTTGTAATAAATCCAATTAAATTCCACAAGTCAAGTCCATTCTGCCCATGACAGTAATCAGTGAGTGATCTCTCCCTGCCCTTATATTGACCCATGAGCCTTTCATTATAGTTTTTCTGCCCTGCCCAGCAAGCATGGGTGTGATAGAGTGGCTTTGGTGGGCACCTGGCATCTGGCCAGAGTCAACCTATCACCGGCATCAAGTGTAGAAATTTGTCAAAACAATGTGAAACTTCAAATAAATGTGATTTGTTTATCTGACAAAGATGTGACAGACAACTACCAGACTAATTTCTTTGCAAGTGGTTCCTTTTAGTCCCTACCACTTATCCAATTATATATTTAAACTGTGTAGATCTCAGGACAGAGATTTACACAATTTGACCATTTTCACAGGGCCCTAAGAATGAAGATGAGGACTTCAGTGACAAAGCAGGCTGAAAAATTTTTACTAAAAAACCCTCTTTCTTCAGGGAAATTTTCTGAGGGAACATTTTGAAAGGTACACAGATCCATAACTTCTGTTCAGTAAAGCCTAGACAAAAAATCTGAGCCAAGTTGATACAAAATAAAAAGATTTTGATTTCTTTCAAACAGAATCAGCTATTCAGTTTTGTGTGAGTTCGACATTAATTTACATTTTTTTGAACATGGTGCCTCAGTGGCAGATGACATTAGCCATCTTAGGGTCCTGTTTCTCCTCTGCTACCCAGAAATTTTGCACAACCTCTCCTATTCCCGTTCCCTCCTGAGTAAGTACAAGATAAAAGGGAGATGCCACAGTTACAGGACACCCTCCGGGAGCTGAGATCTAACTACTGAGAGCTGAGAGAGCTTGATCAGCTGAATACCAAACCCTTGATATTTTACTTTACATTTCAAGTTGGGCCAAGAGTTAAAAAATAAAAATAAAACCCTAGAACTATTCTCTCACCAGGATTGCAAGTTAATTTACAAATAGTTCTGTTTAATAATAATGATGAAGCCACGGGATCTCATTTGGCAGAACATGTTACTGCCATGTATACCATTAATACCTTAATACATTACAGCCTCTAAACTTCTAACGGTAGCCTTCTTGTCTGAAATCCAGTTGCTACATACATCTACAACCCATTAAGCTTTGAAATTAAAATCAGACAGCACCACCAATAATAAGAAGTTCATTTGTTGCATTCGCAAGAGCCTGAGCTGAACTGTGCACCACTCAATAATCTTTTAAGCTGAATAAAGGTCCTTGTGGCCAGCGTCAGCACCCAGGCAGACACTCTTACAGCACCAGAGAGCGCCGCTGCACAGGGAACCCGTGGATTTTTCTTTACCACATTAACAGAACTATTCTGATCTATAAGGTTGAGAAACAGCGGAGAAGCTGTTATGCCAGGTCTGTTGTCCTCCCTGGAGGTGGCCTCTATCGCATATTCTCAAAGATTAGTTTCTTGTTGCCTGTCCTCTCCCCTCCCCTTTTTTTTAGTACAATAGCAGCCCACACACAGTACAAGGAAGTCCCAATACAGCAAGGCATACAACTATATCTTATTAACTGTGTGCAGCACTGGGTACAAAGTCTCCTTCAATCTGATTAGACTGTTTCTCAACCTCTGCCCTGCAAATGCCTCCTCTCTATTTTGATATTATTCTCTTCAGCTTTGCTCAAGCCTGCTACTTTACACTACAATTTCCAAAACATAAAATATATCCTGAATTTAGCTCTAGGCAAAGATTAATGGCTCCAGAAACTCAACTCCTTTGTTTAGAGTCTGAATATGCAACTACATAACACCCACACATAAGGCTTATCACATGTGTATTGGTGCTCCTGTTGGAGAGGGCAAAAGGAGAGGAGAAGGGGGCAAAAGGAGAGGAGAAGGGGGCAAAAGGAGAGGAGAAGAGGGCAAAAGGAGAGGAGAAGGGGGCAAAAGGAGAGGAGAAGGAAACAAAAGTTGTTTCTACAGGCAGTTCAGTCCTTTAGCACAGGGTGTTGGACTTTAGATTTAAGGGTTTTAAGGAGGTTTTTGCAACGTAGGCTACACTGTAGCTTTAGCTAGGCTCAAGGCATCCAATCATTTTACAGACACACTGAGTTGCCACCACAAGGTAGCATAGATTATGCTTAAAAATGCAGGTATGCATCATACTAAGAAATAGAGTACATTCATTGATTTAAAATGTTGTCAGAAGCAGCTCGTTTCTGTTCAATCGGACAGGCACTGACTACTGCACAAGACTGGCCATACTGCAATATCAAAGAAAATTCCCCCCCCCAACTTGGGTAATTCCCTCCAGTTCTCTCTTTCATTTTATTAATCAACAATTTCCATTTCTTCAGTGCTTACAAGCCTTATTTAGTTTAATGATCCTGCACATAACATGCACGGTTACAAGCTGAATATGTGATTTTTAGATGAGTGAGAAGTGGCAACGGAATCTCTCTGAACACTTTTTCTCTCTTGACCTTCAAGTTAGCTGCATGTTTCAAGTCAAGAGATGTGCTAACACGAGGAAAGATGTGTCTCCAGATGTCTCAAAGCTTATTCTTCACAATCACTGATCTGACATGTTGTAAGGGAGGAGTTAGGGATGTCCTTGCACTGTCACTCAGGTGGTTTGTCACCACAAGCAAGAGTACTTAGAGGAGGTCTTCTAATACTTGAGTATTCTGGAATTTGTGTCCTCATGCTGTGCTTAGCTTGTGAAGAGTAAATACAGTCAAAGAGTTAAATCAGTGATCTGCACTGAGCATTGTACTCCTCCTTCATGCAAAAGAAAATTTTGCAAATATCTTTCAAGAAACACTGGTTTTCCAGGAACATAGAGGTATTTATCATCAATTAAGAGAGAGAATAATATTAAGATCAGTGTACTTTTGAGTCTGTAACTACAACAAAGAGAGGGCTCCAGAGATAGCTTTGGGAATGACAAAATATGGCCTTGCCTTTGGATCCCACCTTCAAGATGAAAGTGTTTGGATGATCTTATAAAGCAGACAGTGAAACTCTTTAGATGTGCTGCTGACTAGTTTCAAAAAACTGAGATTTGAATAACTTGGCTCAGGCTGAACAAATTACCCTCAGTATATCACAGGCTAGGGTCAAGATCTGCAGTACTGCAAAAAGAAGTTGAGTAGATATGGATCTACAACCCTGATCAACTCCATCTTTCATGAGAAGCTCCACTGAAGAAAGATTAGGCTCCACTGAAGAAGGGTTTCCTATTGCACAGGATCTCTCCAGTCATTAATAAAATGGGCTAAAAGAATATCAGAACAGTACAATTTATTCCAACTTTCAGAAACTAGATCAAGTGAAAGCATTAAATGCTTTTGTGAAATCAGTGCAGGCACCATTGAGATGCTGATGCTCCTCACTGCACTGTTTCTGAATTGGACTGGCCATGAATACTGTCAGGGGATCCACAGCTAAGCAATTATCCTCAGGAGTTTTCAGGCAGAACCATGACTGGGGCACACAGGCAGAGTATGATCTGAGGTAGCAGTTTCACAGGAAGAGGTAAGAGTAAAATGTCAGAGTCTGCCACAAAATAAAATTATCCTTTGTCAATAAAGTTCATGCTTCCAGCCTCCCTAAAACATTACAAAAGAAGAATTCACTTGTAAAAGAGCTTCACATGGCTTCCCCCACTGTTAGTGTTATATTGAAGCTATTTCAGAACTTCACTGTCTTAATTAGTTAATAAAGGATCATTAAGAACCATGATAAATGGCTTCAGCTCAGTCAAATCAATGACAGCAATTAAATATGGATAACAAATAATTAAATGAAGAAGAAAAACATTCTATTTACCTAGCAAGACTCAGGCTATGTTCTGTAGGAAATGTTCTACCCAAGGTTTGCAAATTGCCTACTACTGAACACAGATCTGATCTCCTGAAGAAGCATTTGGGAGTGTTTGTGTAAGCAGGGGATCAACACAGCCTTCCACTTCCACTTCAGCCAGAATTGCATCTGGTTCCATGATGTTCATATTTCTTGGTGTCAGAAACATCACTGAGAAGTCTGTTTATTGGAGAAAATGTTAATTTTCATATTATTTGTATCCAGTCAATCTTGGTATCCGGGTCTGAGAAAGATAATAACTGCTCTGAATGAGGCAGTAAGATACCTTTAAGACCATGTCCTTCATTTTTCCTTGCCAATGTTTTCAAGGCTCAAACTTTATTCCTCTTGACGTTGATAATGACAATTAATGCAACAGTTTCTCTAGCAGCTTAGAGCAATCTTGTTAATGAGTCTGACAGTGCCAAGGCTTGACAGTGCCTGACCACCACAATGAACTATCCAGAACCCTGAACTAATACATGGTTTTACTTCATGGGGTTTAATACAAATTGGACACCAGAATTTGTGGATAACATTTTACATAAATCCATTTCTTATGCCAGTTTTGAGTAAATAATCACTTGGAAGCAGACACCAAGAATTAAACAGCAAAAGGTTTTAACCACAGAATAAAGTATTACAAGGATTCTTGTAAATTCTTGATGAGAGGTTGAGAACCACAGTGCACCCCCCTGCACAGCCTGTCAACACAAACCCAAAAAGCTTTTGGAAAGAGCTGACAGTAGGCATTGCTTTTTATTTGAAATATGCATTAGAATTACTGAACCTCTGAGTCAAGGGTTGACTAAGAGTCGAATGCTTTTCAGAATATGGGAAGCAGATACTTGATACGATATTTGATGGGCTTATACTGACCAACCAGTACCAGATTTATTTTCTAGTAAAGAATTCTGCTCATTTATGAAAGAGGTACACATCATAACTTCACCATCTTGAAAGCAGCTGCAACATGCTAAATTATACCTTTATCAGCATTCAATTCAATGTGACAAGAATTTTGTTTTAGTCAGCTTACATGGAAATCTCAAAAGAATAAAACCAAAACACATACACACTCTATAATGCAAGACATGATAATGGCAATTTACTAGGCAACCTGCTTTTCTCTGAACACTATAGCTGTTTCCCATGGAAGTCACTGGCTGGTGAAGTTCATGCTATTGTACCTACTTTCCCACCATTTTCATTCAATAAAGATATTTAAAGTTTCCCCGGGCAGCTAAGGAAAATTTGCTTGAAGGTCTGCACAGACACTTTAGTTACATATAGCTTTATTACAAGAAGAGTTGAGATGAATTTATTTCAAGATTACCTGAGCCTTCCTTTTGCCTATAATCACCAGAATCCAACTGCTTGACTTGCAGCATTTTTTCCCCTTGAGCTGATTTATTTTGGAAATTTTCAGTCACAATGTTTCATCCATTCCTGAAAACACCACTAGTGGAACAGCTGTTTGGTTCCAAGATGAGATTTGAATGCAAATTGCTGCTTTCCTGTATCACTGAAAAGAGCCTTCAAGACACATGAAGTTATTTTTCTATTGCACTGAGCACTGATAAGGCCTCATTAGGAATATTTCATTTGGGGGAAGACACTTCAAGAGTAATAAAATTCAGTCAAAGAACATGCAGGTGAGAGAACTGAAAATGATAGAAAACTAGAACACATCACCTACAAAAAGCAGATGAGGGAGATAAGCCCATACAGCCTTTAAAGGCTGAGGGAAGCCAAAAGTCTTCAAATATGTTAAAGACTGCTACCAAAAAAACCCCAAACCTGGCCAAAACCCCTTCAATACTATGATCTAAATGTCATCTTAAGGCTGTTTGTCTTGTCCTATCCATTACTGTAAGATGAATATTTGAGATAAAACACTTGGTAATTTTTTCTTTTTTTTTTTTCTTTTTTATAAACACTGCAATAGCATGCTTAAGATGCTTGCTTGTAGGATTTGTCACCCAGGATTTTAAGAACAAGTTAGACAAACATATCTAAGACTCATATAGGTATAGACAAGTCCACCACATGATGCAAGGCAACTATTTTGTTTTCCTCCAACTCTATGATTATTTATCTCTCTATAGAACTAGATTCCAACTACATCTCTACGTAGTCAGTGAGTCAGTGCTTCCGCAAGTCAAACTCCAGGCTTTATTTGTTTATAGGTGACAAACACACAAAAACGTTAATCACCTCTGACAAAGCATCATTTCAGTGAAAGGCTTTGTATAACAGAAATAGTAGTTGAATTTTGTTTCCAAGGACAGTTCTAAATCATAGAAGCATAGAACTGTTTGTGTTGGAAGGGACACTCAGAGGTCTTCCTTTTATCTCTTATTTTCCTTTAGTTTAAAATCTTTACCCCTTGTCCTATCACAACAGGCCCTGCCAAAAACTTTGTCCCCATCTTTCTTGTAGGCTCCCTTTAAGTAATGGAAGGGTGCAATAAAGTCTCCCCAGAGCCTTCTCTTCTCCAGACTGAACAACTCCACCTCTCTCAGCCCGTCTTCACAGGAGAAGTGCTTCAGTCTTTGGATCACCTTTGTGGCCCTCCTCTGGACTCAATCCAACAGGTCCACCTCCTTCTCATGTTGCAGAGCCCAGAGCTGGATGCAGTACTCCAGGTAGAGTCTCACAAGAGCAGAGTAGAGGGGCAGAATCCCCTCCCTCGACCTGCTGGCCATGCTTCTTTAGATGTAGCCCAGGATACTATTGACTTCATGACCTGCAAGTGCACATCACCAGGTCATATCCAGCTTTTCATCCACCAGCACCCCAAAATCCTTTCTGGCAGAGCTGCTCCCAATCCGTTCAACCCCCAGCCTGTATTGATACCAGGGGTTTACCCAACCCAGGTGCAGCACCTTACACTTGGCCTTGTTGAACCTCATGACATTTCCATGGTCCCACTTCTCTATTTCTTGAGTTTATCCACGTCCCTCTGGATGACATCCCACCCCTCAAGTGTGTCAAGCACACCACTCAGATGCAAATCTGCAGAGTGCTTGATCCCATCATTTATGTCACTGATGAAGATATTAAACAGTACTAGTCCCAAGACAGACCCAAATATATACACATATATATATACGCACACTTTTTTTGCCTGCTGTAGCAATGTTTCTTTCCTGTCTGCCTGATTCACCCTTTTATTAGATAGCTGCTGTGCATAGGCTGGTGCAAATACCATACTGGAAAACAATGTTATGGAGAAATGCAATTAGGGACTACATTGTGAAGGATACACACTTACAGAGGCATTAACGTTGTGCAGCCATGCTTCATGCTGGAAATATTCATGACAGGCTTGACCATTCAATCTTAATAATATTAATTAACCAGGCTGCATGTTTGAGCTACTTGGCATTAATTAACTAGCTACATGTTTCAGCTACTGTTACCATGCAGGCAGTTTATTGTTCCTGCTATTCTCTGATTGATTTGAAAATTTCTAATTCTGGTGGAAGAGAAAGAAATTAATCTGCTTCTCAACTCCAGGATTATTTGGTTGAAGGGTAATCTGGCCTCACTTGTGGCCTGTTCTTTACTGAGGATACCCAAAGAATTGTCTTGGCAGTACTCAATTGTTTATAGTATTTTGAAAGATTTTATGCAATGATTTCCTGTCCTCCTCCCAGTAAAGTTATTGGTTTCTCTTTCCTCTCCTTCTGCACAAAAGGATTTGAGAGAACAATTTCTGAAAGGACTAAGGCTAAGCTTCTCCATGAATATAGTTTATTTAAGACAGAGAGATGAAAAGTTTTCCTCAGAAACTAGATGCAAATGAAAACAAGTGTTTACACACCTGATGCACATAAAAGAAGAGCTGGGACTACAGATTTTTCTGACAAAGAAGGGATCTAACTCTGCGTTCATTTATGGAGGAATCTTTGCAAAGTCCAGCAAACAGAGGGAGGAGGTGAAAACAGGGCAGGGGCATGGAGAGAGGGTAGGAGAGAGGGACAGAACAAGGGAAGGATCAAGGAATGACAAACTGTGTAGGAAGGGAGGGCATCAACAAAGGAGTTAGATACAGTGGAGGACCCTAGCAGGAGCTGGGTAGAGCTCAAAATAGGCTGAGAGTTAAACAGTGAGGCCAGTTGTCAGCAATACCTGTGACAGAAGTAAAGACAATCTAGCAATAATAAGTTCAAGTCGTTGTTGCTCCATAGGTAGCACTACAGAGTCATACCTGCATCACTACTGTTGCCAAAAATGGGCTTCACAAGGAGTTTTCTTGTGTTTTCTCTTAGATGGGCACCTTATAGTAGTTAAAAACCAGGGAATGATACATTTAGTTCTCTATTGGACTGCTGTCTCCAGACAAAGTAAGACTGAACTTCAAGCACTCAAGTCCCTATTGCTGTGGGATTTGGGATGAAGTGGGGGTTGCAGGCGGTAACAACAAAACCAGACAATTATTTCTTTAATCAATAATTTCTTTGCAATTCATTAAGAGCAGGAATCAGTGTCTTCTAAAGGTCGGATCAGCCATTGTGCCTGCCTTTCAATTCACGGCTTGCAGACCCTGTCAGCACACACAGGGCAGTGACTCCCTCTAGTTATAATAAAACAGAGAGGAGATGCTGCTAGTTAGGGAGCCAGCACATTTAGGGATGTTTTGAAACTTAGGGAGTTTCAAAAGCACCTATGAATGTAAACTACTGTGCTTAGGGATGACCTTCCTCACCTAAGCATGATCATACAGGACCTTTTCTTCTGAGTATTTCACTGGCTCCAACCACCAGAACCATTTAAAGTTTCCCAACACATAGCACAAGTGTTAAAGTTATAAACAAACAGCAAACAACAGACTTCCAGCCAGCAGAGAGAAATCAGGCACATGGCAGTCACTCATATTTTATATGCTTTCTAGATCAAAATGGACACAAACTTTAATTGAAACTGCTTTCACCTCTTAAGGAAGAGCAAAACCAAACATACATTTTTCAAATCCTACTGTGGCAACAAACAGACTTGCATTTCCTTTATTCCAGTAGAGGGCAAGAGCTACACAAGGGAGAGTGTTTGAGAAGACAGTTAGGTCTGAGTAAAGGGAAAGGTAAAAGAAAAACTATCCAGACTCTTGTCACCTCAATGACACTTCTAATAGCATTAAAAAGAATTTTTTGCAGGTTTCTTTCAGTTCTTACAATAACATGCAATACAACTAGAGCTTCTGTTTACGCCTTTAAAAAAAATCTAATAACATCACAGCGGTTCACGCATTGCTTTGATGATACATAATGCCCATCTCCTACCACTGCATGCACTCATTTATTCCACTAACTTTACAGCGAACTGTTTAGAAAAATGATCTGAACTGACAGCAATTCCATCACACAAATTGACAATGCTGTACTTCAATGTGTAACACATAGACCTCTGAAAAGCATATGCAGAAGAAAGATACACAGGTTCCTTCAGTTTAACACTTGAATAGCATATAAATGTAAAGTAGCAATTTTGTTCTGTTTACTGGACAAATACACAGAAACATTGGAACTGCACAATTATCAGGGCATGTGGCAATGTGTAGCCATATAGTGAAGTTCTGATCTGAGCTGTCGAGCATTGTTAGATTATCCATATGGCACTTAGGTAGAAATATCTGTACAGTCAAATTAACAACAATAATAATCACACTACTCTTCGGCACGTCTCTTTTCAACACATAATGTTATACTGAAATACAGTCACTTTGTCACATTGTCTTTGGTTTGTCTGAAAGAGTCAAGCACCTAGGTGCCTGTTAAAAGAACAACAAAAAGTCAAAATCTTTTAGGGGTAACATTAGGTCCCAGTCTGGTAGTTTATATTTGGTAGCATATGTCAGAATTAAAACAAAACAAAAAGGATCAGAGTCTATACAGTGCATCAGTTAAGTTTTAAATTTATCTTACCATAGTATTTAAATATGGCACTCATTCTACACTGATATTTTTATATCAATGATTACCATAATTTATAATAAAAAATATTAAAATGAATGAAAGTAAGGAAAATAGAATGTGATATGAACATCAGAAAAAAACATTGCAAGAGTAGAAAGACACGGTGAAATCTTCCATCTCTTGATTCCTTTAAAATTAAGCTGGACAAGCCCTGAGAATCCATTGTGGGGAGGGCAGAGGGAATGGGCTGATGTGATATGTCTACACCAATCCTTTTTGTCTTTAATTGAGGTAATTCTGTGCTTATAAGCATATTGTTGGTACAGCAATTAACATATAAATGTTCAGCTCTGACATTTCTTATCAGTTAAGTATAAATTTCTGCCAGGCCGCTTCCCTGCAACATTTGGCAAATGAACACATTTTGATCAGTAGGTATTTTATTGCACGCTGGAGTTCATTGGGTGTGATCACTGAAAATGACAGATGAACAATCAACAGTTTGGGGAAATAATAGGTACAGCAACATATTTATACACAGAGATGAAGATGACATCTCTAATGCAAACATTTGCAAGCAGTTTTTCGTAACAACACAAATCACAAGGACTGATAAGCCCAGGAGCTAACATTCTCAGCAACAGGATTGCAGAGACAGTTAGCCTCCTAATGCCACAGGCAGCTTGCTTCTCCAGTAAACTGAGTTTCTAAAATGCCAAACAAGCATTCTTCTGCTGAGAGAGTTTTAGGCTGCCTATAATGCAACCCAATGCAGAGTTGAACTAGCTCATTAGGCAATGGTAGCTATGCAGTTATAACAGCAAGAACTGCAAAAGCAACATAAGAAGCTGAATAAATCCTTAGGGAACTGGTCCAGGGTGGCTGCAGCTGATTTAACACCAAGCATAAACATATTTGTATAAGCCTAACTTTTGAGATGCACTTATAATCTAAGAACCTCAGTCTAAGCTGATTTTCAGAGTGCCACATCAACTAGAGGAAGCTGCCAGCGGGCAAGAGACACCTCATAACTTCAAAAAAAAAGTCCATAGATGAAAATCCTGATTATGCCAGCAATTTTTTATGCTACCTTTGAGTAATTTTGGGGGTTTCTATACTTGGGGATCTTCTAGATAAAATATATTCCCACTTATAACACAATTGTTTTTAGAGGTTAATTTTGCCCAGTGAAATTTTGCCCACTCTGCAAGTGAAAAGTGGATTTTTGCTGTTAAGTGCAACTTTTGAAATTTACTGGCAGAAAAAAATAAACTTGCATAAATGTTGCTATAGACCTTTACAGTTCACAAATGCACAGAAGCTTTGAGGACAGAATCACTTATAAAACCACCCAGAACACAGCAGACTGTTAAGCAATGGACATCAGATAATGCAACTAACTGGTGCTATGGACTCATCATAAATTTAGCAGGAGACAAATGCACTTCCTATTGACCCTTGCTAAATCTTTAAACAAACATCTTTGCAATGTCTTCCAACCCCTTCAGAGAAACTAATTCCTTTTACTATTGCACCAACTAAAATGAGTATGACCAAAGGCAAAATGTGTTCAACAAGACCAAAGGAATAACAGTGCACAAGATAGACAAGCCTGGAGTATGGCCCAGAAGCTCTTAGCTAGTCTACAGGTTTGGCATGAACAATATTGGTTTATATGAACAACCTAAAATCTAATAAAAAGCAAGAAGCAACATTTTTTTTAAATCTCAGGTTTCTAAATATCTGAACAAAAATTAGCTCCACACACTGCTTAAAAGTTTCTCCCCATATTCCCCTATTAAGCTAAGAAAGAAACCAAAAAGTAAAACAATTAAGATGCATTAAGACACTAGGATATGAAATTGCCAAAAATGTCTTTACACATCAGAGAATGCTGTAGAAAGGACTCCCATGGCTGTATTTTACTTCATGGGAGCCTAAATAGATAGATATAAGTGATATATAGGATAGATATAGGTGATATATAGGATAGATATAGGTGTCTAACAACTGAAACCAGATCCAACACTCATTCAAGTCAAAGCAGTGAGGGTTTTTCTTTAGTTCCAGTAAAACTAGTCTTGACTGTCGATGGAGAAAAACCTATAAGCAGAGCCGATTTGAGTATTTTTAGCAACATAAGTACCACTAGAGGAGCAGAAGATAAGGCCAGGTTATTTTGCTACCACAGAATCACACAGAATCACAGAATATGCTGAGTTGGAAGGGACCCACAAGGATCATCGAGTCCAACTCCTGTCCCTGCACAGGACCATCCCCAAAAGTCACGCCAGGTGCCTGAGAGTATCGTGTCCAAACGCTTCTTGAACTCCATCAGGCTTGGTGCTGTGACCACTTCCCCAGGGAGCCTGTTCCAGTGCCCAACAACCTCTGGGTGAAGAACCTTTTCCTAATATCCAACCTAAACCTCCCCTGACACAACCTCAGACCATTCCCTTGTGTCCTGTCACTGGTCACCACAGAGAAGAGATCAGTGCCTCTCCCTCTTCATTCTCTCACGAGGAACTTGTAGACTGCAGAGAGGTCTCGCCTCAGTCTCCTCCTCTCCAGGCTGAACAGACCAAGTGCCCTCCACCAGGCCTCATATGACTTCCCCTCAAGGCCCTTCGTCGTCTTCGTTGCCCTCTTTTGGACACTTCTTAATAGATTTATATCTTTCTTATTTTCTGGTACCAGGTGGGATGAAGAGCAGAGTTAGACATTTGAAAGGAGCAACTTTTCTTCTATTGATTTCTCATTACCCTTTTTTTTCTCAGCCAACAGTTGCTATCAGCCTACGTATCCCAACAACTCTCCCGGCAGCAGGCAGTGGCTGCCAGGTCTAACACTGGCATAAAACCAAGTAGGCAGCCACACTCCATTTTGCCTATGTGTGAAATTAGGGCTAAGTATAAGCAGAAGAAAAATACAGACAGTACTGCTTTGTTAAGGAAATAAATTAAGAAAGGAGGTGAGAAAAGGAATAAAGAAGGACAGTGAGATAAAAATAGACTTGAAAGCCTGAGCTTTGCCTTTTGGAGTAATTAAGCAGCAAGTCTCAGGTTCGCTCTCAGGCCCCATTGAAGACAATATTTAAATTCCAGCTGAGTCTAAACAGAGCAAGGATTTCTGATTCTCTCATAATTTCTTATGTGCACTTTCTTCATACAAAATATGAACTTCCCCTTGACCGCGGTAGAAACAGCTGTCTTCAAAGACAAGGCTATGAGTTCCAGGTCAGATGAATGCAACATGAGACAGGAAATACTCGTTCACCTGGACTGACATATCAGGTCTGCCCTAAGAGAAATTCAATGGCTTAGTGCCTTCCTGTAACGCAAAGCAGTGTCAAGACAGCCACTTAAAACAGGATTATGTATCACAGCAGCTGTGCAAAACAGCCACACTACATTAGCAATTTCTTAGCATCTAAAAGAGAGAAAAGAATTCAGAGATAGCACTTCTTCTACTTCAGTAACATCACCCTATGAGTGCCTGTCCCAGGAGACAGAGCACCTCAAGGCACTCAAAGCATTGAGAGAAAAGGAACTTTGATTAAAAGAATATACTGACAGACACAGTAGCTATCTGCAAAACATATAAATAGTAAAGAAATACCATACTTCAAATACTGCCCAGCACTTTGCAAAGTTACAGCTGCTGTGTGATCAGATCCTTAACTTCATCAAGCTAACAGAACTCAGGATTACTCATCTCTCAAACTGAAGGAGGCAGAGAAAATGCAATAAGGTAAGCATGAGAAGCAGGTGTAAACAGTGAGCTCCCCATCAGATATGGCTAGAGAAGGCAGGTTCTCATTTTCACTTGGTTTATGGATAGCTGGTCACCTGCTGGGAGAGGGGACTTTATTCTTTGCACCTGAAGGTTGAATATAACCCTCCTCATACCCCATTCCAGCTTCATTGTGCACCTTTTCCCTGTCTCCATGAGAGCTGTGCTGTATGTTCACTTTCCTGATATTGATCTGAGAGTATTTGTGCATTTGTGTTTCCAGGGCCCCTAGAGATTTTCTTGCAATTTAAATATATATTGCTTTTGCTTTTAATGATTTTTTGTGAGATACATGTTTTCTTCTGCAGCCTCGTTCCATATTATACTGCTCTGCTTTCTACCCTATATTTTGAAAGAAGGCATGAGATGATTTTTACTTGCCTTATGCAAATTGCATATTCCAACTTGAGTTGAAAACAGGAAAGCAGTACCACAAGGTCAGCACTCTTATAGAGCACTGTAAAGGTGATATATAAAACAAATTCAAAGAAAAATCATGGAGCTGATGGTTATTCTCAGCAAGAGAACATCAAAAAAGCTGACCAAACATAACAGAATAAAACTGAGAACAAAATCAGGACTTGGTTTAGATCCTCAAGTACCCACAAGAGCAGCACAAACATTTTGGAGGCCTCATTACGTATTGGCCACTCCAATAAAAGCTATGAAAGGAAGTAGAAGCACAGATTTTATGAACCAGATCTCCATGATTTTACATGGCTTTCAAAGAGAGAGTCCTCACACTTGCAGGCAGTTTTATCTCATGTGAATATAGCCAAGGTCAGTGGGTTCAAAAGATGGTACATAGCACCTCTGCATGGTGACTGACCTGCTCCTTCTCTGGATGAAGCTGCAGCAGAGCTGAGACTGAGACATATATTCAGATTTACCACTCCAGATAAACATTTATATCTCTGCAGAGAGGCTATAAAAATCTATGGAAGCAGGATAATTGTTTTACACAAACTGTGCAGAAGCAGTTGACCATACGCAACACCTAGGAAGAGGAAATCGGACTGTTGTACATCTCAGCCTGGTATTTGTTGCTGCCCTGTGGGTGATCTGGGGGGTCCGCTACAGAGGGCACTAGAGTGAGCAGCTCCCAGGTTCCTCACCTGGAGGAATTTGTAGGACAGCACTCCAAGGCAGGAGCACAACCAGCTTCTGCGTCTTCCCCAGCACCCCCAGAGAGGGTCAAGGTAAAGCAGCACACAGTATCATCTCCCTGGTTTTGAAAGTGTTCTGCTACCCTTTCAGAGCAGAAAATGTCCATCTACAAAGCCTACAGGAACTCAGCAGGACCTGTACAGTGCTGGAGAGCACGGTGAGCCATGCCAGCTCTCCAGCAGTTGCCTGTCACAAGTGTGAGAAATCACTGAGCCTCTGGAACAGCCATTGCTGCTGATTCAAGCCACACGATTTTTCCCTAACCTTGTTTCAGGTTTTGTGAGATCCAACTGAGTCCTGAACTCACCATCAGATGGAAGCCCTTGCCTTTTATCATACTTTGATTCTGTGAGCAGCAGCTGTTCTTATTTCCTATACTCACTCAGTAAGGTTACATATTTCTTGCCTGTTTGAGGGAAAGGCTCTGGTCTCCCATCACCGTTGACCTCTGTGGACTGCAGCTCTGCAGGTGAGGTTTTGCTGAGCAGGGAATAATTTTGCATCTTTTCAGCACAACTCTCAAATTTCTAAAAAGTGCAGCCCATTGCTCATCTTTCCTCCTGTATGTCTAAAAGCATAATTCACTTCTGTATCTCTCAGCTAAGATTTGTGTTCACAAGAGTGTTATGAACCTATGACTTGGTTTCACCTGTGACTCGTGCCAAAAGCCTATCAAGGGGACTGGCCCAATTAGCAGGTACCTATGGCTCATATTTAAAGACATCTTTTAGACACTTTTGAAAAGTACAGTCTTGTTGTGATAACATCAAAGCAGCATCTTACTGTAGGGCTGAAACACAGCAGTTTTTCTTCTGAGGCTGTTTTTCTGTCCTTGAAACACAGTATCTTCTGACTCCTCTATGCCATGTCACAGGTTCCTCATTAACGTGGATATTGTTCTAGTGGTGAGTCTAACAACTCCGAGAGCCTCATGCAACTTCACAAAAAAGCAAGAACAACCATTTCTGTTGGAAAGACCTAGAGTTTAAATATGTGTTTTCAAGCAGTGTCCCCTCAGAGTCAGTGGGCAAAGCAGACAGGCTAATCCTGATGCACAATTTTCAGCACCCATGTCACATTACCGTTGCCCTCAGAGCAGAAGGTTCTCAAGGACACTGTGGTGTGTATGCAATATCCATTACATGATACAAAGCAAAAAATCCTTTCACGGGTCATTAAAATTCTCAGCATTCAGGCATTTTTTTTCATATGTAGTATATTTACTAATTTATAAAGATAATATATATTTATAGAGATTATAGAGATTTTTTTATTTAAGTCTTTCAGGATTTGATTATTCTCTTTCTGCAAAAAAAGCTGAGAAATCCAACTTTGAGCAGATTCAATGGGCAGCACAGGAGTAGTAAATTGTGCTTCCAAAACAGCAAGTAGGCTACAATACCGCCATGCATGTCTCCAAGCTCTTGTTCTTCCACATTCACAAGACCTGCGCTGCATATGGTGTTCATTGTTCAGGTGAACTAGCCACTAAAATACAATCAAAAAGCTGTCTCCAAAAAAAGTCCTTTCTCAGCAACTGCAGTGGCTACACTCTAACTTGTTGTTCTTCCCATTCAGACAAATCCAGAAATCTCCATCCAGTCCTAAATCCTTAACCGCACACCTAGAGCTGAATAACTTGGGGCTGTGTAATGGGTCTGGCTGAGCTGGAGTTCGTTTCCCCACAGCAGTCCTCACAGTGCTGTGCTTTGCATTGGCAGCTAGAAGGGTGTTGATAAGACACTGGTGTTTTGGCTACTGCTGAGCACAGCATCAACACTATAACATTCCTTCCCTAATCAAGGGCAAGATTCTGGGAGGGACACAAGC
The DNA here is from genome assembly GCF_003984885.1 of Neopelma chrysocephalum. Lineage (NCBI taxonomy): Eukaryota > Metazoa > Chordata > Aves > Passeriformes > Pipridae > Neopelma > Neopelma chrysocephalum. Next base: position 16,149,607 of record NW_020897693.1, read on the forward strand.
AGGCCAAAGCTGACCCAAACTGACCAAAGGAATATTCCATAGCATATGATGTCAGCTCAGATATAAAAGCTAAGGAAAGGAGCAGGAATGGGGGCATCCGTTGTTTCCAATGGCTGCCTGCTGAGAAACCATCAGGCATACTGAAGTCCTGCTTCTCAGGAAAGTGGCCGGAAATTGCTGCTGATGGGAAGTAGAGAATAAACCTTGCTATCTTCCACTTTGCTTTTGCAAGCATAAGCTTTTGCTTTGCTTTTGCCTTAATGATCTGCCTAATCCCAACCCACAAATCATTTTCCATCTTATTCTTTCTCCCCTTTATGGCTGGGAAGGGAAGTGATAGAGCGGCTGGGTGGGTATCTGCCATCCAGCCCAGGTCAACTCACCACAGGCTGACAAAAACCCCCAAAACCCCTGGACTAGCTATTGTAGCACATCACTTCTCACATGTTTGAAATCTCACATCTCCTCAAGATGGCAAAAATATTTGGACATTTTTAGTGCCATGATACATGGTTCAGAAACCTCATTTCATGTCAGATAGATCTTTTTATTACAAATACTTTCTGAATCCCTCATTTTACTTTTATGTGAAGAGCCAGGAACGTGCCCATAAATTATGCTAAAGCCACTCTCTGTAACAAATGCTCAGATTTATCAGCTGTCATAACTTTCATCAGCCTCAACCTCTTTGCTTGTGAATCAGGATATGACCATAGCACACTGGAACCTGTAAGGTGGAGCTTTAGGTTAGTTGGCTCAGGTGCACAGGACAGAGTGTATAATGCTCCTGAGAAACAAAGCAATCCCAGGCAGAATTCTCTGCAGCCACATTCAGCTTTCTTAGTTACTTCTGTGGGCTAGTATTTTGCAGTGCAGATGTACCAGCAGTTTCAAGCAAAAATGCTTCCATGTACTGGGCCCAGGCTTTGTCTATGTTCTGTTAGCTGCCAGCTTCTCTGTTCATGCTCTTTTTCCTCATAAAAACCAGCACTGCCCCTGGCTGGATGCTCCTCAGCTCTTATGTCAACTAACCGCCTCTTCATCTGCTACTTCTCTGCATGCTGCTGAGAGCTTTGATTACAGTAAGCCTCTCTCTTCGCAGGTGGCATTACTATAGTAAGTTGGCTACATGTAGAAAGTCATGTCTCCACATGTTAATATCTCCTTCCTTAGCAATGTAACTCAGATAAGAGTTTTGTTTTCTCACACAATGAATGGGAAGAGGCATGAACTGAAATCTGTAACAGGAAATATAGATCTAGTTTCATAACATGCTACTGCCTGTTCTTTGTCACATGGACAAGAAAATTCTTTAGTAATCTGTCCACACTTTTCTGGCTAGTCTTTCATATACTACCACAACTCAATTCCTTCTCATTTTGAACCCTTATGTGAAGATCTGGGGCACTTAGAGACATGCAGTTATAAATACAGTCCTCCCATCTTGACCTGAGCCAAACTCCCTTGAAGGGCAACCACTAAGCAGAACTGATGGCTCTCATCAGTCACACATGCCCATTAGAGCAGAGCTGTGCAGGGCAGGCTGCTTTGCACTGGCCTCCTGTACCCTTGCTAAACATCATGATTGCTAACATTTGTAGGGAAAATCTTTTCAATATTTAAAGTCACAGCTGTAATGGCTCCTGACCATGGAAGTAGATAACTTTCATGGTCTGTAATAGCCCTGTTTTTACTAGCTACTCTGAGCTTTGAATTACTTATGTACAATCCAAAATAATTTAAGTAATGTACAGTTAAAAATAAACTGCTTAAATCAGTCTGGGATAGTAACAAAAAAAATCCACATAAACATGATTGCTATTGTTTCATGCATTAACACCCAGCAGAGTTACAATGTTAAAGCCAGGTATGAACCTTCTGATAAATGTTATTCTTTAAGGATTATATTCTTTATTTATATTTTTCAGTCTTGATAAATAAGACATCAGTATAAGGTTATTTCCTGTCTACCCAAAAAACTCATGTTGTAGAAAAATTGTTAATTCATCTTTCTTTATGACTTTGCTCCCCCCCTTCCAGTTATCCCCAGAACTCCCCTGGAAGGAAATAACACTTAGGTTCTGTCTTTTTAACTTGCCTGATTTACATAACTCTAATGATATCTAAGTGTCTTTGGTTGCCCTTTCCATTCTTTTCCTCTTTTCTTTACTCCCAAACTCTCAAGGCAGATGAAGTAACAGTTGGCAGCATCTTGCTTATTACAGCATTGCCTATGCTGTTCTTGAGTCATGCCACCGTGGTTGCAGCTGGCTGAGCAGCTCTCCAGTCCTTCTAATAATTCCAGTTTTCCTTTGGGAATATATTTCTGTCTAAGTGTCCTTTGCAAATGGAGGAAAAGAGTTTCTCTTTGGAGTCACATTGTTCTCCCAGGAGCAAGGGCTGGAGGAAAGCAGAGAGGAGCAGCAGATCAGGCCAGTTCTGTCTCAAGCTTGACCTCTCCCATTGAATGAGTGATAGGGACATATCCTGTGAGCCTTTCATCTGCACCATCTATGTCAGATATAGAAAACAGGCATCACTCTGCCAAACAAGACCAGAGAAGAGAAAAATTACAACTAATCCTGATAAAAAATAACAGGGCTGAAGAGATGCAGAAAAGGACAGATTTGGATCTGGGGATAGAATTTATAGTTTAGGGGTGGGCAGACATGGATTTGAACAGTTCTTGTAGATAGGATGAAAGGAATCTCAGTAAATACAAGAGGTTTCTCACACTTGCTAAGGGTAAAGTGTGGGGTATGTCTTTTAAGGATGGACATTTCAATATTCACCGTCATCAGCTGATATTTGATCTTCCTTGCTATTCAGCTTTGCTTTCTTTTCCTATTTGGCACACTATCTTTTCACATTTTTTTCACATTTTCTTTTCTCTCTGTACACAAAGAAAATTGAAGCATGGGAAACAGCAGTAACTGTCTTTCTTCACTGCTCCTCTGATAGTCCATATGGGGAAGGAAAAAGTAGAAATCAGTTCTCTCTATCAGTCCCAATGTTGTGCTGGCAGTCAGACATCCACACAATTTCTGCTCTGTCTTTCTAAAAAGGAACTGGAGTCCTCACTGCACACACAGGCAGAAGACGTGGATGACGATCCTTGCCTCACGAGCCCTTGTGATCGTCTCTGAAGTGATGGTTTTGAAATGAGTATGTGGACCACTACTGATTTTTAAGCTCTTTAAAGTGCCATCAAACATCCTCAAAAGTGCCTAAAAAACTATTTTAATCCATGCTATATTCTTTTCTTTTTGTCTGTGATAGCCATATGCCACCTTCTGCACTGATGCCAGGCACAATGTTGTTGAGAGCTTCTGCTGTCACCATGATAAAGCACAGCTCTCTCTCCATGATGAAAATCTAAGTAAACTACATCCAGGAATGCTAAAACTATTGAACTTTTGCTTCACACAGAATAGGTAGGTGCAAGAAGTGCAAGCTTGCAGCAGTTCCTATCCAGGATTTTCTCAAACAGCAATACCATTAAAACAGAAAAGTTGTCAGAATCAGTTATGTTCCCATATGATCCCATATCACCAGTCACAGTGTATACCCCATCTGTGTTCTTAATAGACCCTCCTCCTTTCCTTTTAAATGTGGATTTCTCAAGAAACAATTTGCCAAAAGCATACAATGTCATTTTTGTTAAACCAAAAGTAAAAATTCACTGTTCCATTGCTTTCAGACAACTAATAAAAATGCTACTTTCTAACAGAAAGTGACAGTCTTTCATGTAAAAACTAATAAATGTAAAGACCAATATATTCCTTTTATGGGTCACAATATCATCTTCTGAAAATTTGTGAGGACTGGACTACTTTTTGTGATTACCTTTAACCAATAAAATACTTTGAAAGGCAAATCCATCTCTCTTAGAAGTTTAACAGGAGAAAGACCCTGCAGGGTATTCACATTATTACCTTTTTGGCCATTGTGAATTTATTATTTGGTTTAGAATAGATCCCTGTGGCTACATAGGAGATTATTCTCTTTTTCTATTTTAGAATAAAGAAGTCTAACACCAATGTAAAGTTGATACAATAACAGCAGAGTAATCATGCAACCAACCCCATATACTAGGGTGTGACCTTAAACTCACAACCAAAACCATCAGTCACAGTGTGTGCTAGAGGAGGGAGTGCACCTTGACACACAGAAAACAGGTTCCATCACCTGTATCTACATCACCTGACTTACTTATGCAGACTGTAAATCTCCCTACACGCCCATCAGCACATCATGATCTGCTGATGATCTTTTCCAATAGTGAAAAAATGCAGCCCTTCGGTTTAATGATCTTTGTACTGCTGTATGTTCCTAGGTCAAGGCGAAATCCTTGCCTTATGAAAAATATTATTTTGTTTCGGTCCGGTTTCTTGGTTTGTTTTTAAAATATGGTGCTCTTAACAGACAGCAATTACATCCTTGCACATCCTTGGTTATCCCTGGATCACCCACCCTGTAATCTCCACAGCTCTTATTTTAAAATAGAAGCATTTTCTTCATTCCTGTCTTACAAATGAAATCCCTTTTTGTAACAGCAACTGGCAAGATGCTGCCTGGGTAGAGACACTACCAATCCCTGTAAATACATGAGCAATTTTGATCTCCAGAAGCATAACTAGTCTAGGCAGAGCTTCCAATAGTACCCTGAATATAAATATCAACCTTTCTCCCACCTCAAACTTCCTCACACCATCTGTTGGGAATTAATACAAACCATCTTCATGCCTTTCAAGCAACCTTTAACCCTCCAGCACTCCACTTGGCTTTACCCTTGTGCAGCTTCCTTAGTGCAGCACACTGCTAGCACTGTAATGTCTGACTCTACACCAATCTCATTTTCTGTCACAGCTAACTTAGCTCAGAGAGAATGGTTTCTGGCCGAAGAGAACATTATAACGAGAGAAAGACAGGAAAGGAGGCAGAATCTCTGTTGAGTCCAGAGACTGTTTTGAGTACAGTTTTGGCACAAATGTACTTTCACTTCCTCAAACAAAAAAGAAAGTTATAGTCTGAAACTATACAGACCCAGTAGTATATGCCTTCAAGTATAGTCTCATTATTTCTCAGAAAAAAAAAAAGCAATCTAGTTATTATTTCAGGAGTTGGCTAAATTCCATTATGCCCTACTACAATATCCCTGCATTTTCCTTTAACGACTTTTTCTCCTTCATTTCCAATCTCCATTTTTTAAGCAGCTACAGTGGAACACGGCAGAAATGGATGCCCACTCTTAAGGATGGGGAGTGAAAAAAACCTTTAAACCCCTGTGGTATGAATGTTACCACAAAATTGGAAGACACAAACATAATTTTAACTTCTGTTTTGTAATTAGGGAGAAGGATTTTTTTACTTTCTTTTATGTCATTTTCAGTGAGCAGTATTGTAATAAATATCTTCCTATTAAATAAATATTGCAATAAATATCTTCCTCTGTCACTTTTGTTCCTGGAACTGCAGCATCACACAACCCCAGCAGGACAAAGTGTTCTTGTGAAAAACTGATTTATTCTCCATCTCTGACAATCTAAGACAGAAGGATTAAGTGATGGCCCTCTGATCTTCCTTTTACCTTGCCTCCATGCATACACTTTGCTCTTGCTAGCTTGCTGACCAGTCTTCAAATATATTGCTTCAATGGCCCTGTTCCATTAGGGAACTGACATCTCTCACTTTAGAGTGTTATTAATATCAGTCCTTGAAAGTATTTAACCAATGACAATCTAACATTAGCTCACAATGGGATTTAAAGACATTACAGTTCATTAATTTATGGTTTAATGCTGGCTTCTTCAAATCTGTTGTCCTTTCTCATTACAAACACCAAAAAAAATAAGCTATAAAGTCCACAGTATCCTGCATAAAATGCTGCATAAGGATTTCATTTGTTTGTTTATTGGTATGATTGAAACATACAAATCCTGTTCCTGTGTTGCAAGTCAATGGTAAAAGAATAACTGCTGATTATTGGGCAGATACTATTTTTGCTTCACTTTTAAGATTCTGACTATTTTTCTTCCTGCACAGTCAATTTACATATTATATTTTCCTCTCCTATAAAATCTCAGTAAAATATGAGAATCGTAACATGTATCAATCAAGCTGACTTGAATAAATAGAATAAAATTATTCAAACCTTTTGAGAGGATATTCCTGAGAAGGAGGATAGGTTAGCAGTTACAACTGATTTAAGAAATGCAGACAGAATGATGTTCAGTTCTGTCATAACCCTAGTTCTTTGCAAAATTAGATCAGTGTAATTGAGTTTTAATTGTTCAAAGAAAACATAAGGAACAAAGATATGTCAAAATATCTTTCTTGGAAATTGGAATAAAATATTTAATGCCTTCATTTCATGATCTTTACTTTAAAGTGCACTTCCTGGCAAGCAGGAAAGTGGTTATGCAGCAAAGGTCCCAGGAGCCTTGGTGGACACACTGTTTTGACAGTGTGCACTGCCAGCAAAGAAAGCCAACAGCATTCTGGGCTGTGTCAGCAGCAGCACAGATCAAGGGAAGTGATGATCTGCCTCTGCTATGTACGTGTTGGACCACATCTACAGTACTGTGTCCAGTTTTGGTTTGCCAGGAAAGATGATGAGCGAGTTTAGCAGAGGGACACCAAGATGGTTGGGGGCTGCTTGTGCTGTGAGGAGAGGCTGAGGGAGCTGTGCTTGTTCAGCTGAAGAAGCAGTGACTTCAGGAGACCTAGCAGCAGCCTGTCTGCACCCACAGGAGGTTATAGAGAGGACAGACAGGCTCTTTACACTGCTGCATGCTGGGATGACAGTGGGCATAAGCTGGAACAAGAGAAGTTCAGACCGGATATTAGGAAATACCTTTCTCTATGAGGGCAAATACCCGAACAGGCTGCTCAGAGAGGCCATGCTGCCTTCATTCTTTGAGGTTTTCAGCTGAGTGGCCCAGTCCAACCCCATAGCTGATTCTGAATGGAGAAGGAGGTTGGATTGGAGATCTCCTGTGCTTCCTTCCAATCCAGATTGCCCTGTCATACTATAAACCTAACTGATTTCTGTTCCCAAAACCTTTTATATACATTCTACTAATAAGACCCTAGGGAAGCAAGGCTTGACACTAAGAATAAATTTATCTAGTAAAGCAGTAAGATCCTACAGTGTTCCAAGATCAGAAAAAGGATGGATCTATCCTTGACTACAAAATGTCCTTTTTGTCCTAATTTCTTCATTAAGTTTTGTGTATAATTGCTCCATTAAAGTTTCAGGTATCAAAACTCTCATCTTTTTTCAATTTTACAGTGTTTGAATTCTGGAGTTAATATCCTTATAAAAGGCAAAAAGGAATGTCAGAGATTATTTTATGATCTAACTATAACACCATGATATGAGTATGTTAATATAAGCATTAGCAAGGACAGTCATAGGATCAGAGACAGAACATGATCCCTGAATTAAGATGCTTACTTGAACACGGCCAAGAATTTTTAGCCTGGTATTAAAGCATAAAAAAAAGCCTTAAAAAAATCAATATTATTATACATATATATATATATATAAAACATATTTTGCATTTGAGCAAGCCCCTAAATTGATGTAACTCAGTCCTGCCAAAACTAAATAACAATAATATTTTGACTGGAGGAATGAGTTTATTCAGCAAGATTTAGATGCAAAAAAGATATGAGTGCTGACATGGAACATTTGTGTAACTCTGTCCCATTCATAAAGTATCAACTCTGCTCAAACCTTAAGTTGCTCCACAAGGGATCAATGACATGCACTGTTTAATGGGGATGTTTTTTCTAATAAAAAGAAGCAGAATATATGTGTGGGCAACTTGGGGTAATCTCTTATGTCTTCCAGTGCCTTAACAAGAATGGACTCTAATACAGGTTTCATTGCCTTTATTACTGTTTTCTTGCTGTTTATTGTCTCCTGTTCTGATTGAAATACACAGGTGTGATTAATAATTTATGGTATTACACATTTACTCTTCCAGAAAATGCAGGCCATCACTGTGTCTATATTAGTGATAAAATGGGTAAGCAGATACACTAAAAAGAGATATATAGCAAATGCTTAGAGAGCTTCACCAAAATCACCATCCATCCATCCTTCATAACTGTCTTGTACTGCTCATCACAGACCACTAATGCTTTAAGAGCCACAGAGCTATTCAGATCCATCACTGTGGATGTTGTGACCAAGCCAATATCCTCTGAAGTCTGTGAAAGGTGAGAATGTAAAAAGAGAACTTTTTTTTGGTTTTCTTTTTTTTTTTAAGTAAAGCCTGTCTGTCCAGAGAAGCCTGGGAAGAGACTACAATTAAGGTAATAAGTATATCAGGCTATCTTTGTTTCCCCCTAACAGCTATACAACATATGGTTTTGTTTCTTCATTAATGACTCTGAAGTATGTTTTCTATGAAAATGAGATGACTGTAGAAGAATAGGAATAAAAAAAATGTTCTGTGTTTGCTAGAATATACAGGGTGCTCAAAGGCAGACAGGCATGAAAACCGTGGAAATCCAGTCATGGAGACTCAGTCAGGCCTGTAGTGATCCACCCACCATTGCCAGGCTTCTCAGTGGCTTGATAAGACAACTAAGATACACTGTAGGCTACAATAACAAGACAACACATCATCATACATTGTTATTTTCATAAATGCTTTCCCTTTTATCCATCTATGAACCATTTTAATTGACGTTTCACAATCTCTTCTGGGTTTTTAACATTATCAGGTGTTTGGTGCAAGCCAGGGTCCAGACACATTTTTCACAATGTTTTTCCACAGGCTTTGTATTAGACTGTCCACCTTCTGTATGAGAGTGACATTGAAGGTTCTCAGCAAGCTGAGAGCCTAATAAACTTTTTTAGCATCCCAGGAATGAAGTTAATTTTTATGTCAAAATTAGGTTAAGGTAAGCTAGGCCAGTCACTTAGCACAATGCAAGTCATGATGACAGACCACCATTCATACTCAGTGATGCACTTGCAGCAGTGAAACTGTACTTTACATTTCCTGCTCCCATGAATAATGTTTTTTCTGTCTCACACCAAATTCCAAAAATTTCTGAATGTCGTGCACAGCCCAAGTCTGTCACAGCAGTTACTGATTCGGTTTATGGGTATTAGATTTTTATGCATATGCAACCCCAGTATGCATCTCTTATCAGACACTAGAAGACTAATCCATTTTTTAGAGAGAAGTATTTTTTTTAATTTTAAACTAATTACTGATTATATAGTAGATAGGAAAATGGTCCAGTAAAATGTTCATTTTTAATCAGATACAGACTATAGAAATATGGATTATTCAAGCCTAGTTGATGTTTACATTGAAAATAAAATTCAAGATTTATTACATGTCCAGAGTACAAAAGGTCCATCACTCAAAAAAAAAGGTTTTTATTTGCAGTATTGTTCAATAAATAATCTATCAATTCCTCCCCATAAAAGCTGTAAATAGGAAATTAAAGCTTATTTTATCTTGCTGACTCAGAACTAATCAGTTTTGTACTGACTCAGACATTACTGCCAATCTAATTTTGCACACAAGCTACAACAAAAAAGAAATACTAACTTTGTCATTAGTTTTTAAAAATGTCAAAGAATTACTATTTTGCATTATTACAGTACCTTATTTTCAAGAATGTAGTGTTAGCAAAGACAAATATATTAAAGCTCATATTCTCTTTGTGAATTAGGTATCATGCAAGGAGAAATACTAAGGAAAACTCATGGGCTTTTTGAAGGTTATTTAAGGTGTCTGTAGCAGAGTAAGAACAGTGCTCAAACATTCTGATTTCCCTACCCTGTGCTTTTCTTACTAGGTCATCCTGGCTGAAATTTTGTTATCGCTGCTTCTGTGCAATCTGGAAAACATTCAACACAGAAATTCTCTGCTTCACAGAAACAAGGAAAAATTCTCCACTTCACATAGAAACAGATACTGGGATGTTCCAGTAAGAAAGTCGACATGGTCTAGCCATCCACCTCCATCCTCCCACTACTACAAAAGCAACAAGGTCTACGACCTTTCTGCTGCCTTCCCAGTTCAAAGTTCAAATTGCCCCTGCTCTCAGTGCAGTGAATTATTGACCATATGTTCCCTAATATGCCAAACATTACTTGAATGAATAATTATATGAAAAAAATGTAGTCACCATTTATAATGTTATTTAAGTGACTGGAGAATCAAAAGTAAAAAAAATATCCTGAGGAGAAAGTCAACAGAGAATAAAGTGAGTATGAAGAGGATTTAGGACTTGAAAGTTTTTTCATCTGGGCATTCCTGCACAAGCAAGACTGACATAAATGTTCTTAGATCAATTTTTTTAAACAAATCTACATGCAAGATGCAACAGAGTTAAGTTAATAATTATTTTCCAACCTTGGTATCATGATAGTATCTTGCTGTCAAGACAGCGTCCATGATTTTTTCATCTCTCCTGGGATAGAACATTAAGCTTGAAATGCCCAATACCATTTTCAGGACTACTACACTTCTGAAGCATTTCTGCAAGAGGAAATGTGAACAATCCCAGGAAAACTGGGTACCACATTAAAACCCAGAACTTCATGGTCAGGTGCAGATGAAAATCTTGAAGCAGATGCCTTAAGGAATACACACAAGAAAGTTCATTTTTAAAACAGTGCTTACTCATTTTTATGCTGCATTTATACATCGGGAGAAATACATAATAAAATATCAAAGGATATTTACTATTATTAAAATCTTCCTTAAAGTAAACTGCAGAAAATGGAAAAGATACTTCCTTCAGTAAAGCAATAAAATCTGCAAGATCTTCTGTTCCACAGAAAAAGTTCACACAAAGCAGATAAAGGATAAAAAGAGACAGGGAACAGAAAAGATGAAGGGCAAAGGAAAGAGACTGACTGAAAGGCATTAAAAGAAGAAGAAAAAAAAAAGGGAAGTAGTTTGAGAAAAGAGCCTCAAAGAAGAGAAATAGTAACTTTTGAAATGAACCTTATCCACAGATAATCTGTCCCAGAAGCTGCTGTGAAGCAGCTCAATGAGGATGCCCAGTGAACGGCTGGGAACTACACTACTTTTAGGGAGCAGGGGGGAAGTAGGAGCAAGGAGAATAAGTCAAACTTTTTGATCCTCAAGTGCAGGCCTGAGTCAAGATTTTAATGACCTTTTGAGTTCCAAATAGAATATCTCAAAACTTCCTGCCAGAATGAAGTACTAATCTGTAGAGCTCCCTAGATTTTTTGATTTAAAATTAAGCTACAGCTATTAGCATTCCATTTTCCTCTTATGAGTTAGAATAGCAATTATGAACCATCAGGTTGAATATGGTTTATTCAACTGCTATTATCTATGAGGATATCAATTTCATAAACACACAGGAAACATAACACTACTTTCAGGAACAAATTACCAATTTGTAAGTATAAGAATTAATTAAAATATGAAAACATAAATATAAAAAATAAAAAATAATTATTTAATATTTCTGGAACTTTGGGTGATTGTTAGCCTTTTTGTTAGGATGTGGAAAGATTCTGTCAGACTGTCCCTTCTGATTGCTCACTTTTTAATAATAACTTTTGTATATATTTTAAGTATGGAATTCCTATCCTTCCTGTGGTAACGAACTCTGATGACTGCACTATAGAGTTGCATGAGATATTCTAGACTATCAGCTCATGCAGTATCGCTTTTAGGTGCAGATATTCATAGAATTCATGGAATTCAACTATATGATAAGCTATAGCAGAAATACTCATTTAATAGATTTGGGTGCTGCGAGGGTGGCTACATGGCCCACCCTTGGTGAATTGCTTGGATTACAATATCTGCTAAAATATGAATGTAAGTAGTAGGGGCTGTGTATATGTATTGAATACACAAAACTATCCGGAGGCCACTGGCCCAAAACTGGTGATGCTAAAGAGGAAGCTGATCATATTAAAGAGGAAGGCAAACATCGGCCAGATTAAACACTAACTGGGTAATTACAAAGACAGTTTTGAAAAAAAGTAGGAGTCAGCCTGAAAAGAAGTATAAAAGCAACAGGAAAATCTGTGGCAAACAAGACACACTGGAGTTAAGATAGCAGCAGTCAAACTTTGTCACTGCCATAAATCACCCTGCTGGAGTCACAGGACGCTGCCTGCGCCTGCCAGAGTTGTGTCTCAGATGCCACGAGGAACCTGTGTGCAGCTTGTGGGCTGTCATATGGGGAGCAACAAAGAGGGACCCACATGGGGGATCTGTGTACATAAACTCGTGGCTGTTTTCTCACCAGTATGTGCATCGAGGAATTGTAGCAAGGGACATGGTTCCACACAGAGGCAGAGCTGCCACATCTCCAACAGGAGGTATGAGCATGTAGGGGAACCCCCCAACCCAAAGAGGGGCATTTGCCTGCTACCCATGCAGCTGTAGTGGTATGACCAGCCCCCACTCCCCTTCAGGTTGCACTGTGATCTCAGAAATGAGATTTGAGTGATTTAAAACACTCATTCATGACAGCAGTCCATGTGCATCCAGACATTTCAGTGGATGTGCAGGGGGCATTAGATCATTCAGGATTAGCTAAAGAAGAGTATGTAGGTATTTGCAAATGTTCATTAACATTTTTAAGTGCCTAATATTGTGTTGTACTATTGATAAAGGTCCTTAGTATGTAGTTCAATAAATGCATGTTAATAAATCAACAAACCACTTCCATCCTATTTGGTTAAATTTATTTAAAATGAGCTGCTCTTCCCTTTATCAAACACATATCCTATCATGCCAATGCAACATTGTATCGCTTCAAATCTAATTTTATCCTGAAACAGCTTTTTTTTTACTGAACTTTGTAACATAATTACTTGATTAAAAGGTGTATTAAAACAAAGAGTCAATGACAACATTTTTGAGTAAGTGTAATACTTATCTAGAAAACTCATCAAAGGGAACAACACTTCAAAATTATTTCATTCACCAGTGTGCATTTTGCTTGAAATACTTCATACTTTGACTTCAGTGAATAAAATTACAGTACATTTTTTTGGCTACTCGTAGTTTTACAATATGAGTAAGGCAACCAAATTTAGCGTTACTGCTAAGAGGAAGCGGATCTCCTTGACTCTCACTCATGCTTTCCTTTCTCTGCCACTTGCCAGCATTGATCACTCAAACCTCTGTTTGTAAAATAATTACTTTCTGAAGTGGAAATCTGAACTTCCTGATTTTTTCGTCATGAGTTTTACCCCCATGAAGCAACTCGTGGGATATTGAGAAACTCAGTAACGAGCTGGAATGTTCCTCAAGAAGCTTGTAGGAACTAATATAGTTCTACCTCCAATTCTTAATTCTATTTCTTAAAGTCTGGGAAACTCTCTCAGTCCATTCCTACCTCAAATCACCTGAAATAATATTTTCCTCATTTCCACAGATCTGGGCAGACTGCAGAAACTTGCTAAGTGATGATTTTGTTAAAGCTGAAGTTCAGATTAAATTTAACTGCAACTGCACATATAAAGATTTTAATGAATTGTTACAAAAAGGATTAAAATGTGTTAGGATAATTTAAACAGTAAATTTCAATTTAAAATAATTGGATTGAAATTTGGGAATATTTAATGAAAAATATATTACTTGTTTAAATTAATGTTGCTTCCAATGATACTTTCTAATTTAAACCTTTGCCCCCGAGTCTTTGGTTTTTTACCCCTTCTTGCCATTTCAGAAGATGACAGTGTTATTCCACTGATGCATCTGACCAGCTCTCTGTTATAGCTCTACACACTAGCCACATTCAAAGTCTCTGTCCCCACCTGTAAGGTGCTCAATGATTATGTGGGATGTACTAGAGAAAATCCAGCACCAGCAGTCCACACACACAAGAAGACCTTACCACATTTCACCAGTGCAGAAGTCAGAGGGTTTTTAGCAATCACTGTGAAACCACTGTCCAAAGAATAGAGAACTTACTTATCACAGAACTGCCATTTTCTGCTCAAACTTCTAGGCACAGATCTGCAGCTTTCCTTCTCTCAGGAAAACATGTTAGAGTATGTACATTTAAAGAAACATGCCAGCTTTCCCCCTACGTGCCCCATGAGAATAGAAACAAATCACAGGCATGATTTCTACCTGCCACAGAAAGGATTAGAGAGAAGCATTTGTACCTGACAGTACAGTTTCCTAGATTAGCATGAAGCAATATTAATTCTGACTGGAGTACTAACATTGTGCCTGGAGCAGGTTACCAACCCTGTGCCTCTTAGCTCTGGTCAAGGAAACCCGCATGAAATGATTCACTGTGCTTTCAGGAAGTCACTGTGCAGCAAAAAAACCCCACAAAACAACAACAACAACAACAAAAAACTCAACAAAATTAACTCAATGTGTAAGTCTCACACTAACTGGACATTTAAGACTCAATTTCACCCTCACTAACAGTTTTCCTCATTTGATTAAAGGAGTATCTGGTGTTAGCTGCACATAAGCTGCAATTAAAAAGCATTTTAGGCTTAGTCAGTTATGTGATAACATAGGCAATGTTTCGCAGTTAAGGGATCTATTCATAAAAATCTTATACATAACAAAGCCTGACTTAATTTGTCTTCATTGAAGGCTATACCTTTAAATTCAACCTTTAGTCAGAGGATAAAAAAATGTCTTACAAGAGCAAATGGGAATTATTATACATTTGGAGAAGCTAAGGTGTGGGATTTGTAACGACTTTTTTCAGCATCATGTTTCAAGTCAGTGGGAAAGCAGAAACCAGATGATGGTGTCCTGACATTTAGGATCTTTACGTCAGCTATTGTATTATACCACTTTTCTGCTCCCTGTGTGCTCTTCAACCTAGAACAGAATAAGGGTAAATACACACAGTGCGGTTCTGTTGAGTCGTAGTGACCTGTTAGACCCCAGAAAGGTGGCTGCCTTATTCCTTATTCTGTTCTCAATATGAGGAAATCTAATTCAGTTTGGGATCCTTTCATTGCTGACTAAACTAAATTAAATTTGATTTATGATTGTCATGGACTAAGGACAAACTCATAAAAAGTACTGCAAGCCAGGCAATATGTGGTAGCTTGGTAAACCACAGTAATTTGGTTACCCTGATAAGCCCTTCTTTTGATGAGGTAAATCTCACTTTGCTCAACACCAAAAAAAACTTACTAAACTACTGCCATTATATACATTGACTACTGTCTTATCTGTCACTGATCTGTTGTCTTTCCAATAAATAATATGCATGTATAATGTACATATTACATGTACATATTGTACCTACAAATATAATGCCTAATGCACCCATCATCACATCATTGAAATAGGTAGCCCCAGATTTTTCATGTCCCTGCATCTTGCAGCCTTTCCAAACAAGAAGATATTGCTTTAGAGGGCAAAAATCAAGGGGGTTTATAACAAAAATATTTGAATCTTTATGTAGCAGACAAGGCATGAAAATAGATTTTAGCTCTTCCCCTCCTGCCTCCCTAATTCACTCAATTTTGCCTTCTGGAACCTGTTTTACTTTCTGTACTAAAGAATATCAAGAGCTATTTTCTAACTGGTCCATTTCAATCTGTAATAAAAAATGTCTATTACCCATGGTGTCAGACTGCAGAGGACTCTCCAGGGAAAATCTTGTTTCTTGAGTTACAGACTGGACAAGAAACTACAACACACATTACAGTGGTTAAAGAAGACAGATTGAACAGGATCACAGAATATTCTGAGTTGGAAGGGACCCACAAAAATCATCGAGTCCAACTCTCAAGTGAATGGCCCCTACAGGGTTCAAACCCACAACGTTGCTGTTATTAGCACCATCCTCTAACCAACTGAAATACTCTCAGGGCTAAAGGTCTTTCTGTCCTCATATTTATGACAGGATGAGTTGGATTATGTCAGTTACATGACACTCTCTATGAGCAAACACAAACAGATGTCGAAAGAAAACACATTTTTCTTTGTGTAATATCAGCAGATGAAGGATTGTCACAGAGCCTGCAAGGTAGGGCATTCATTTAATATAGATTCATACTTGCTGATCATGCTCATGCTTACTTCATATCACCTCATCTGGTGTTTCTCTTACCCTATTTTTAGGCTTGGAATCAAAGAGAGTGAATATTTTCACGTGCTAATCTTCTAGAGACAAGCCACAGACAGAATAGTCTCCCATCACTTTAAATAATGGACACCACACTGTCTGGAGTTTCCAACAGTCACAGTTTCTATTTATTGGAAAACCTTTAACTCACAGTGAGGAGGATCATTATCTGATACTCTACAAGTGAAGTGTTTGATGAGAAGAGCATGATTAATCAGAATATATTCTGTACAGCTCAGCTCTTGGTGACAGGCCCATAGTCAAAGAGGTAATAAGGATGTGCACTAAAGCAGTTTTGTGATTAACATATACATGATTCTGGCCACTGCTGCATGCAAAGCAAAGTGTTGAGGACAAGTGGACAAAATATGAACAAAATTTCTTATTTCCATAATTTTTCAAATGAAACCTGAACTGAGCAGGACTAAAGCTGCAATAACCTTTTGCCTTCAGCTTATGAGAAAAATAGGTCCAAAACCTAGTAAGTAATAAATTTCCTTTTCTTAAGTCCAACATTACTGACACTCCTTATTCATTCCCTCATAGCCTAGAATAGGTCATGCAGTCAGGTTTCAAAAGAAGTTTTATATTTAGTTGCAAGAAAATCTGGGCTAGGCATGGCAAACAGGCATTGATTAGTATCAGCCTGGCAAAAAGATTCTGCAAAACTCTTCTTGCTAAATGACAAACCCCACCCACTATCTTCTCACTGTGATAGCTTGATAATTTTTCTGTTACGTGTTTTCTATATTTGTTTTCATCCATTAATTAAGGTAGCAGTTTGTCTTGCTGTCTTCCAGGCAGCCTAACCAAGAACCATGGCAGAGCAGTGATTCCATTTATCTGATGGGGACAACTGAAAGATCTCCGGAAGGTAAACATTACTGGTATGCTCATCTAAAGCCTTCTTTAAAATAAAGGAAGCAGGTAAAGGACCAAGCCCCAAAAGTTTTTAATTATTTTGGTTCATTGAACTCCTGTGCTCCTCATCATACCTAAAACACTTGCTACAATATTGCAGCAAAAAAAGTAAAAATATGTGATCACTAAGCTTATCAAAATACCTGAAGGTATTAAAATTCAGCTAGGCTACTAATTTTTACACTTTTATGATAAATAACATACACTTTAATCCTTCTTCACTGGCAGATAAGCTACCTTAGGATCTAAGAATATGCACAGAAGTAGCATGCTGTGAAGTACTGTCCTGCTAGTTTGTACCTTAACTAGCATCACAGGAACTTTTCTGTGTGCCATATTCTAAGAAGGGGAACTCTAGGTATGTTTGTTACAGGTGCTTTCACTCTGGAATTAGTAGGTCTATGCCTACAGGCAAAAGTATTTTGAAAATCTCTTGAGACAGATCCTCCATTGCTGCAATCCTGGTACAACCCTTTGCACTGGCAGAGAGTGGGTATAAAATACTACAGAACTTTTCAGCCACTTTGTCTTCATTTTGCATAGATGTAAACAACTAAAAAAGTGCAGAACTATGGAGAATCTGGCACTTTATAAATATTAATTAGGAAAGAATTACACTGCCCCTTTGTGGTGCTAAGCTTTATCATTCCCACTTTATAAATGGCACTGCAGTCACAGAACAAAGTTAATTTACAGCACCAGACAATGACAGGAATAGAGCACAGCTACCTCACAGCTACTTGTTAATCCTGTGAGCCCCACAGTTGCATTTGGTTTTGCGTTTGCCCTTCTTACTATGTCTGTTCCCCAAAACAGCTAAAATGATATCATATTGCTGTCTCTTTACCTTGGGAAAATATGTGAAGATTCCCTGAGGCAAAAAGCTGTCCGTGTCACAGCACAACACAATCAGCCAGGGATGGTTTCCCTTGGGACAAGAGGCATGACAACCAAAAAATGAGCAGCTCAAAGGGATTTTTTGTTGACAAAAGGTTAGTTTAAAAATAAGTAATGTCATGTTAATTGTGATATTTCCATTGGCTCTCCAACATTAAAAGGCTTAAGAACAAAGTCTGTACAATCTACTGATTGAGATAGATTACAAATTGCAGACAAAACTCAAAGGATTAAAAGGGTTGATGGTGCACCAAGAAACCTTGACATTTTGATGAATCTTGAAGTTTTGTGACTGGCAATGCCAAGTAAGCTCTTTTGTGCTCTGGCCAGAAATACTGAAGGTGGGGGAAATAAATAAAAGTAAAAGCAACTTCTCAGGAAAAATGGTGTACTCTTAGTACTTGACAATACCCGTCACATCAAGATACCAATAAAAAGGACACTGAAAATGTATGGTTTAGGAACAGAATAAAGTTACACAACTATTCTTTAATCTTCTCCAAAGACCAAATCACAATCCTATTTTAGAGATGGCTTGTATAATTTTTAATAATTTAATGAAAATGACCCAACTAGAATTCCATCATCAGAAGTCCCCATAAATGTGAAAAGCGCAAGTACAGGACATGGGTGGTTCCAGATTTTGTTTGACAAAGCTCATAGTCACACTTTTGTATTACAAAACAGTTGCAGAAATCTGAAAGTTCAGATGAAAGGACACCACAATCAACCAACAGGTACAAGAGTTATTCCAGTACTTCTGGAATAATCAAGAAGACACTTCTGAATGCAATTTATTGCTGAAAAGAACTGTTTTCTGATAACTGCTAAATGGTCAAAATTCAATGATTTAAGGACCTCTCAAAATATCCAACTGTCCATACCTAGCATGAACTGCTAATGAAGCCAAGAACAGAATGAGTAGCTGAAGCTTTCTCGTCTCTACAGATTGCAATCAAAGCATCAGCATGGTGGTCTACAAGTATTTCCCCTATTCCTGCTGCACACAGGAAAGATAATTAAATTTAACACTACACAGTAGTGAAGTAGTGAGGTGAAGGGAGAAAATCAAATACGAAGAAACAGGATTTTATATCCTACCAGCAATTATCTAAAAGAAAACTGCCACAATTTTTCACAAAATGATAAAGTGACAGACCTGATCCTTCATTTGCATTACCAAACCACTACAAGTCTAAGATTAAATATATTAAGAGCAAACTGTTTCTCTTGTTATACAATTGTTTCAGTTCCACTTACATTTGAGTGATAATCTATAGTCAGTATGAAGAAAATCTGAAGCAAATTGAGGTGAAGCAAAACAGATGTGAATGGAAAGCTGGCTGAATGGCAGGGCCTAGAGGCTGTTGATCAGCAGGGCAAAGTTGAGTTTGAGACCAGTAAGTAGTGGTGTACCCCAGCAATCAATACTGGGTCCAAAACTATTTGACATCTTCATTAATGATCTGGATGATGGGGTAGAGTGTACTCTCAGCAAGTTTGCTGACGACAAAAAAATGGAAGAAGGGGCTGATAAGCCAGATAGTGGTGCTGCCATTCAGAGGGACCCCAACAGACTGAAGAGATGGGCTGACACAAACCTGCAGTTCAATAAGGAGGTGTGCCAAATTCTGCACATTGGAGGAACAATCCCAGGCACCAGTATATGCTGGGGCCACCCAGCTGAAAAACAGCTTTACAGGAAGGACTGGGGTATCCTGGTGGACACCAAGATGGATGTGAGCCAGCAATAGGCACTTGCAGACAAGGTAGGTAACGGTGTCTTGGGCTAAACTAGACAAAGCGCTGCCACCAGTTTGAGGGAGGTGGCCACACCTGGAATCCTGTGTCCAATTCTGGGCTTGGCAATACAAGAAAAACATGTACATATTGGAGAGAGAGTCCAACAAAGGGCAACAAAGATGGTCAAGTAACAGGAGCATCTCTCCTGTGAGGACCAGCTGAAACATATGGGACTGCTTAGCCCAGAGAAGATAGGGCTTGAGAGAGGGGGGGGCGGTGTAGATTAACTAATCTATATAAATACCTCAAGGGAGAGTGCAAAGAAGATGGAGACAGGCTCTTTTCAGCAGTGCCCAGTGACAGGATAGGAGGTAATGGGCACAAACTGAAATAAAGGAGATTCTGTCTGAACCTACTTTTTTCCTGCGAGGGTGACTGTGCACTGGCACAGGCTACCCAGAGAGGCTGTTGGAGTCACTGACCTTGGAGACATTCAAAAGTCTTCTGGAATTGTTCCTAAACAACTGGCTCTAGGTGGCCCTGCTTGAGAAGGGTACTTGATCAGATGATTTCAGAGGACCCTTAAAATGTCAACCATTCCATGATTCTATTAAATATAAAAACATAAATCTTAATATTACTACTCCTGCTATCAGAATTTCTCAGCAGCCATATGGCCATAAAGTATTACACATAGCATAAAAAGATAACAACAAGTGAAAAGCCATCACTTGACTCTTCAGGGACATCAAGTAAGAATATGCAACTTAATTAATCTGCATGTTAGTTCCTGTATTTGAAAGGAATATGGTGCAGTGTAGAGATGTTTCAAGTTCTCGTGACTTGTAACGGTCTCTCTGATGGTGCTCCGCTTCCTGGGGGTAGCTGGAACTTGACAAATAAACAAGAACCCAACTTTTATACAAACAGAAACCCCCACTGCTCTATCTTCAGTTTGGAACAGCCCTGCTTCCCAGCCAGCCACAGAACTAGGACATACTGAGCTTTAGTATTCTGTGCTGCATTCATCTTAAACCAAATTTCTGTTGTAACAAAAAGCATAATGCAGCTCTGTCTGATACCACTGAAAAATCCTTCTCTTGACTTCAGCTAGCAATGAATAGGTACTAAATTTCTGAAAATGACATCTGGAAGACAGTAAAAATAGTAAAATTTGGGGGACTCTTGGTTCTACAGTTATGCATGTGGTTTAAACTACTCAGTTTTATCTGTCTAAACAAATAAGCAGACAGACTACATTGAAGTATGTATTTTATCCCTGGCTTTATTTATCTGGATTCCCAGACAAGTCATTAGAAGAAATGTTTGGTTGTTTTGTGACAACATTCAAAAGCTAAATGTCAGCTGAAGTATCAAAATTTCTTTGTTGATCACTTAGGCTGTTTTAGAACACGATGGAAAAAAGTAAATAATCCCCAGCATTGCTTTTACTTGTAAAATTCCTGTAATGACTCAATAAACATTCATCTGAAAAGGAGTATGGGACACATTAAAATTTCAACTAGACAGTTCATAAAATAAGTAGAAACTGCAGTAGGAAAGATTAGGTTAACACTGAGGGTGTTAAAAAAACACACTTCCCCAGTTTTTGTCCCAGGCATTCAGCGTTCTTTTCATTCAAATGACTGAATACTGGATCTGCTATCTACCTTATTCAGCCTCACCTCAAGCAACCTCTGTGACACATCTCCTGGGTCTCCATTTGCTTCTTGTACCTGACAGTGTAAAAGTACAGCAATGTTATTCTGTGAAAGCTCTTTTATGCAAAATGTCTCTCAAAGCACTGCACAGACTTAAATTAAACATTCCATTACAATATAAAAGAAAGATGTTATGCTGCCAATTTAATTTGAAAAGTGGTAAGAAAAACTGTATGAGGAACCTGCTTTACTATGTCTCACAGTATTAAAAGTGCTCAGTTTATCAATAAAAGTGGACATCATTCCCTGATAACACTAGTCCTGCTAAATGCATCTGAAAATCAGCTTGATGAATGCAATGAACTCTCTTTTCATATACATTAGACGCACCTACAGTACCACATAAAAACTTAAAAGTCATGGGGATCTGGTATGACTCTTTACACATCTGCTAGATAGGATCCTCTGCTAAAGAGGAGGAAAAGAAAAAAAAAGAAAAGCTACTTTGATTAAAGGTAAAGATCATGGTCT
Source organism: Neopelma chrysocephalum (assembly GCF_003984885.1). Classification (NCBI taxonomy): domain Eukaryota; kingdom Metazoa; phylum Chordata; class Aves; order Passeriformes; family Pipridae; genus Neopelma; species Neopelma chrysocephalum. The sequence goes on from NW_020897693.1 coordinate 16,171,452, forward strand.
GAGTCCTGTTAGCTGCCAAAGTTGTGCTGTATAGGGAGAAGGCAGAGTCTGAAAAGCAAAGACGCACTTTGTTTTGGACCAAATCAGTGTCAGTGCTCTACCCAACAGAACCTACAGAGACACCATATTGATCTTTGTCTGTGGTCTTAAATGCAGGTAAAAAAGGCACAGGATACATTGGTACTTTGCCATTTGCCTTTTACTTAGAACTTGTGACCATATTCCATGGTACCTGAAAATTACTCCCCAGCTACCTTAACCCTAATACCAGTCATAACTCTGTTAATGACTCTTACTCATCACCATTTACTCACCATTAAAAGATTAACACCCAATTATCTTTTATTCTTTCTTTCACATTTCCTCTAACACTTGAGAGGAGCCTTTTTTAAACATCTCCAAAATCTTCCCTTAAACTTTTTTTCTTTTTTATTACATCACAGAAACCTTCACTTGAATTTAGCTACTAATTCTCGTGTAACCTATTACATCCTTTCATCTCCTGAACTTCCGTCCTGTCAACACCACTCTTTTTTCTTATACTTAGAATGACCCTTGTAACATGTTTCTGTTCTTCTTATCCTCTTCAGTAACATGCTGACAAACATCAAAAAGAAAATGAGAAACTGCAGATCCTGTAAAAAGCAACTTCTCTAACAATTTCAAATGTGGCAAAAAAACACAGACGGTAAAAAAATAAATCAGTGAAACTTATAAACTGCATATAACACAATTTCATATAGGAGGGTTAAATAAAAAACATCATTGCTACATGTACATTGCAAAAACAAAATAGAACGTAGTTTGTTTAATCATATTGGTTTGTGCTGTGAGGTTCAATTTTGATACTTCCTTCACGGAAAATGTGGCAAGACTTTCCAGCATTTCATTTTGCAAGCTTCCTTTTGCAAATGCTTTTGAGAGTGTTTGATCCTGGATTGAACGAAAGGTTAATAATACTTACTGGAGACTGCATGTGACTCAAGCTAATGACCATCACTGACATTTTGACTTAGACAAACTCATTCACAACTGTTCTGCATCTTTTGCAATTAATGTTCCTTCACAAACAAGACGCAACATTAGAAAATAAAAATGGTTGTGTTTTAGACTCTGCAAGAAGAGTACAAATGACCATATAGAGAAGAATCAGTTTATATCAGAGAGTAGCATTTTGTCCTGTGTTGTAGAAGATACTACATGAGTGCCAGTGACTAAAATTTTGAGAGCAATACTTTTCTGTGTAAAACTGCATCAGCACATTCACAGAGCTGTAAAACAGAGGAAAAGTCCAGGCTGCCACCTTTTTAAATGCTATGAACACCCACTGTTGGTTTCAGGATTGCCCAGTCTGACAGCATTTCCTCTGTTACTAATGGACACATAGCCTCTAGGATAATTATTCATTTGATGCAGCTCTTTCTCTTCCTTTAAAAAAAATATTAAAAACAAACATTGGCTGCAGATCCACTGCAGATGAAAAAAACACAGTTCTTGTCTTCACCCAGAAGCAGAAACAACCAGATGGTGACCTCAGTATTAATGGCTCATAGCAGGCAAAATTCCCATTGGCACAAACGGGTCTGTGACATTGTAAAGAGCACACGGCACTTCATAAAGCCAGTGCTGAGCACCACAGCAGTGTCCTTCCCACTGTGCTTAGGAGACATGCACCAGCATCAACATTTCCCCTAAGCACATTTCCCCAAAGGAAAACGCACCCAGACAGTGGTCTGGATGTAACACCCTCGTGTTTTCCAGGTTATGATCCCATTTCTCACTTTCTTGCTCCAGTGTGTGAATGTGGGAATGTCTCCTTTTCTTTGCACAAATAACTCAAACTTAGAGCCTCAACAAATGCTAAGCAGTGAGAACATTCTATGGCTGTGGCTGAACAATATACTTTACACCAGTTTTTGACCCAAAAGCAAACTGAGAACTGTGGATTCAACAGTATAGCCAAATACTATGATCACATTGAGAAACATAGCAAACAATGAGAATAAATGCTACACAAACAATGTTTGTAACAATACACTTCTGGAAATGTTGTTGAGGAATACATTCAGTGCTGGTAGCAGCATTTTTTTCTCCTGAAAAATGAACTTCACAATTCTACTTGCTGTTAATGAAAAGAGACACTTTTCAACAGAATGTGCATTTTTAATATTGAATTAGTAGCTACCAGGACCTCCTTACCTACCTACTCACATGTCAAGGAAAGGTACAGTAATGCTATCCTCCTGCTTCTTCATTCTGAAGTTTTGAATTACACATTCTCAATATTAAAATATTATGAGCCTTTTGTCCTGCCTCTTCTAAATGCCATAATATCACTAATGCAATGTCAAATTGGTTATGTCTTTCTGAATTTAACTGATGATGCTGGTGTTGCACAGGTATTGTGACTAAACTTGGTGAGAGACCATTAAAGAAAGAAAGGGAATTTTACTTCATTCAAAACTAATTTCACTGAGTCACTGTCCTTCTCTCATAGATTTGACTCATTTACTCTTCCACAATCATTCTTTCATATCCATGAATTCACAAGCCCGAAGTAGTCTGGCCATGATGAACAAGGACAGTAGTTCCCAAGACCTCATAATGTCTTCCAGGACCTTCTTACACTGGAGATTATGGCCTAATGTTTGGACATGCCTTTTATACCCTTGGCTTAATGATTGTCAACCTTAAGACTGATAATCACTGTGAAGCACTATCTTCATATTGTCCTATACTGTCTGAATCACATTGATGATTTACTTACTGAGTTTTGTCTCCTTATCTGGGTGGTTTATAGTTTTAATTCTTTATCTTCCTGCTGTATTTTCCTTAGATGAGAAGTCCAGCAAGAATATACTTAAAGATCCTATGAAGAGGACAACAAAGACACAAGGGCTAACTGCACGTTACTACAGCTCAGGAGTAGGACATGACTTGGAGGAAGTCAGGACCACAACGATCTTCCCACTGCACTTCCTGATTTGGCAGTAATTGGAAATAGCAATCTTTATGCTGATGTGGTTCCCAAGCACTAGGGCCAGATGTGCTGAACACTTGTAGTTCTGAGACCACCTACCACTGAAACAGTAGATGTATCATTGGCTGAATGTGGCAAGGGCACCTACTTGATAAGATGCACTTCCTGCATAACAAGTTGCTATACCACATTCCCTAAAGCCCTAAATAGCGTCATGATCTAAAAATCTACTATTAATTTTTCTTGCAGATTGTCTCACTTGTGTGTGATTGTGCAAGTCTGTGAATGCTATGAGTGGGTGTGAAAAAACCCAGATCTGAATAGCAAGAACCGGAATGAACTGAGAAAAAAATCCCTCTAAGTGACAATACAAATACTTCTCTAGTCCCATATACGGTGAAAAATCAACCCTGAAGACACCAGACTCCATTTCCTCTCACAATCCACGCATTCTAGCAGATTTTGTGAAGAACAGGAAGAACCCTGCTGCCCACAATCAGTCAAAGTCAACTATTTTACTTAGATCTCTTCCTACTTGCACCACAAAGAAAAGAACTGCACATTTCAAAACAGCTGAGTCATCAAAAGTTTTACAGATACATAAGCAGGAGAGTAGCTAAGAAAAATATAGAGGCCAGAAAAGAAAAAAATACACATTTCTGTAAGAGTCACTGAACCAGACACTGTTGGTGCAGAAGGAAGCACTCAGATATCAGAAGCTGCAAAGCAAAGGTTTCACTTGCAGGAAGTTATTGTCAGTTCTATTATCATGCCAAAACCAACAGAAAGCTACACCAACGATCAGCTGAGGGTGTCCTTTATAGACAGGAACTACAAAAAACAATAAATGCTCAGAAATGATTGATTTGTAGGAAGGCAGTAATGGTTAGAGGTTTGATATAGAAAGATAATGTAAGAGGACAAAAGGCTTTTAAACTGAAGAAGGGACAGGTGATATAAAAAGCATGGGTAGTCTAGCTTTTAAGTTGTAAAAAACTCCAAGTGACCACATCAGAATGAAAATGAAACAGTTTTCCAAAAAAAGTCTCCTCTGATCTCAAGGAAGTTCATCTGGTTATCTCTGGGTCCTGCTGATTGCTCTTCCGAGCAGTCTTTGTCACAAAGAGCCGCAGCCTCCCAGGCTGCACTGACTGTTGTCCTGCCAGACCTGGAACCTTCTCCCCAAAGCAGTACCCATCCCCTGCTGTCCTTTCCAAGGGCTCTCCTTTTCCAGCTACTTCATGTAGGGACACAGCATGCAACTGAGAACATGCACACCAAACAAATACCGTCTGTCACATTTGGGAATTTAATTTGTGTATGCATTGACCTGAGACAAGTTCTGTAGGCAAGAATTGAACTACATGCAATCGCTGGCTGAGCTGAGAGGAACAGACATAAATTTGCTTCCTCTAAGCCACTTTCTTCAGATCTCCTAGTAAATACAAGAACACATTTTCTCCAGACCTTATATTCTGCAATAGGGTGAATTATTTTTGGCTCAAGCAAGCCACATAGGCTTACATGGAAGCACTTGGGGCCAGATCTCCCCATCCATCCCCTTTTACATAGATGAAGTTATGCCACAATTACACTAAAAATATCAGTATTTTCTACATTGATCACATGATGGAAGCTCTGCTGTACTGATCATGTAATGGGCACACATCCAATGCTGCGCTAATGGTGTCCCTATATCATGGCTTGACAGCCAGTCTTGTCACATAGCCAAATCTGCACCCATCACCTGAACTGCAGGTTGTAGGATGGCTATGTCACCCATCAGTTGTGTGATAGGGATAGGAGGAGTAGAGAGAGCAAGGTTACTGAGGAATGAGGTGACAAGCAATACACTACCAGCACAACATATTCTGCCTAGAGACTACTGATTCCTGTCTTCTGAGGGGTCCCTGAGGAGACTGGTGGGAGTAAGATAGATTAATTGTTCTAGTATGACAAATTTGGTCTGCGTGATGGAAGCTTCTTACATTGCCCTACGGTAAGAATGAATGTGCTCTGATTCAGTTTGAATTCCCTATACTGTATTCAGTCACAACTGCTCCCCATCAAGTAATGAATTCAGCAGAGGCAGAAAAGTGAGAAAAGAGCACAGTTGCACCAAATCACAGAAAATCCTGAAAAGAAAGTGAAAAAAAGTCCTTCAGATTCAGAAGTCAAACTCATACCCCTGGGCAAAAAAAAAACTGTTATGAATTTCCTGTGCCTAAGGAGTGAATGATGCTAACTTTTCTGGGGAGTTCGGATAAGGAAGCCAGTTCTTTTTTGGAAGTTGTAGCTGGGGGTACACCTAACTACTTCTTAAATGAGAGGATCAAACCATTGGCATGTTCTATTCCAGCTTGTCTGCAGACAGAATTGCCCTCTCTTGTACAGGGCCATACCAAGTTTTCATAGTGTAGAACTGAAGTACAAAGGGATGACAACTATTATCTGTCTGATTTCTGCATGGGAGATGTCTTTAGCAAACAATCTGGGTGTTTTCACCTCAATCAAAGCTTTTTCAACAACTGTAGGCATTGGGAACTTCTTCCACTCTTAAAAATAAAAAAAGTTAGCAGTAGTAAAATAAAAAAGGTGGATGACAAGAATTATGCAGGAAAACTCCACAGAGAGGATCACATCAAAATAGAACTTCAGTAGAGTAGCAAGGCCCTTCAAAAATGTTGGTGAAGTAATGGTTCCATCAAATGGTCTGCAAGTCCAGAGTACTGAGGAAATTGCTGACAGTGTTGATTTCATGCTTTAAAACAGAGATATGGAAATATGCCAATAATGTAGATGCAAAGAGGAACTGCAGCTTGAAATGAGAAAGAATCTTAGTCTTTGTTTCCTCCTAGAGACTCTACAGAGACAACTGTCCATGACACCACTTCATTCCAATTACAATTTTTATTTTGCCTATTGATGACTTGTGCAGGAGAACACAGGTTATAAGTCTCCCCAGATCATTTTATATAGAATGGTCAGCAAGCCATCACATCTGTAAGTCAGAGGAAAAAATGAGGTCCAGACCTATAACCAGTGGATTTAGAAGTAAATTTTTCATATTTGTCATTCTCAGTATTTTAAAATGCCATAAGACACTTTGAGGAGTCTCATTAACTACGCAACAGAGAGGTTTTATCAGCTCTTCTCAAGTATTTATATTTAAAAGTCTGTTAATCTCTATAACCTGATAATCATCACAAAAATTAGACTGAGACCTGGATAGCTACAGCCATTCCTGTTCCAATAACAGACCCATACACACTCAGAAGGAGGAGACAGACACGAGCTGCTAGTTTGCCAAAATATTTCCAATACCAGCTACCAGAGAGAAAGCTTCTTCCTCAAGCAAAGCTTTTACCATGACAGTCAGATGGTGATACAGAGACAGCTGGTACCTTGCAGCAGGACTAAAGATGGCTGATACTGATAGCTGGAGAAACAGTAAAAGAGGTATTTCTTTACTATGGATTGCAACCAGTTATGATTAGTCAGTAACTAGGAGGGAAGTAAAAAGACTCTTCCATTAACAACAGAACTAGGGAGAGCTGAGAAATTCAAGAAAGGAGCACAGTGCCTCTCTGGGAGGGAAATCAACATTTTCATAGCATTCTACCAGAGATATCTCTGAAAAGTTGAGAAATAAGCATCACTGAAACATGCAAGATTTTTAGTCTTTTCTTCTTTCTTTGAATAGGAATAAAACCAACCACAGCAGAGGAAGTGTTTTACTAGTGTACCTGTCCAAATTGGCATAACTTTATTAATTATTTAAGAGCTCAGGAAATTAGTAAGAGACATATCAGTTTTGATCATGAAATATTATGTGTCGATTATTTAAGTAACTGCAATTTCGTGTAATAATCTTTCTGACTACTAACCAGCTGTGAATATGGAGCCACAACACTGTACAGCAAACCAAGTGCCTCTTCTTTGAGATACACATAATTTTATTGTATTATTTTCAGGTGACAAATGTGACAGCTGTATCGATATTACGGCCAGAAGTGGTATGAATGTCCCAACATCCAAGACTGCTTTTCTATTGTTACACTTTATATTGATCAGGAACCCAAGGAAAGTTCAAGACATTGTACTTCTGGCAATGAAAAACAACTACAGACTCATTCAGCAATTTCTTAAAATTCCAGCAAATTGTCAGTACAGAAATCAGGCAGGTGGCTTGGCTATCCAGTTCTCATTAATCTGCCCTCTGGCATGTGTCAGTGCTCTGAGAGAATTTTGTATTATGCTTTAATAAAATCATTCAAGAAATATTGAATGTGTAAGTAATTTTTCACTGAAGGACATTCATGTGGCAGTCCTTAGACATGGATTAATTTTTTACTTGAATATTTTTTAAATAATATCTGGCTTCAACAATGCAAGAGTAATATTTTGTCATCACTCAGACTCATGTTATGAGATCTGTTTGATCTTCAGAGGACAGTAAACAACACATACAGTCTCATTTATTAATTTAAATGAACCAACGCTTCTAAGTTATTATGCCTATGTTCATTCATCTACAATTTCCAAAGTATTAATGAACAAGAAATAGAGTTGAATTATATACAAAAAGAAGATAGCTCTCTTGATTGAAACTCCAAAGAATATATTCAAGATGTTTTTTTTTTATTTCCACAAGTACTTCTTTATCAAACAGTTTTATCACCGTCCTAAAACAGTAAAATGACACTGAGACAGAGGAGATAGGAAGAGGACTATGTCCCCAGCAGCTCCGTGTGGGTGTGTTTGCTATTTTTAGCCCAGCTTTGGACTTTCCCAAGTCTAATATAACATCTATTTTTGTCTTTTTTCCACATCATTAACTGGGAGACCTGTTAGAAGAATTCTAATGTTATTGTTTAGCAATGTCCCACTCCCATGATTTTCCTTATTAGAACCATTGCCTTCTGCAGTATTATTGGTGTGCTTCTAATTACTTGCAATGTACCCAAATTAGAGAACCTGTAGTTTCTTTTCTAAAAAAAGGAAAAAAGGAAAGAAAGAAAGAAAGTAAAACTGGATCTTATAACTTTAAGGATTGATAAAGTCTCAGTATAAAACCTCACTCTCTGTTCATTTTCAAAGTAAATTATATTTGATGTGGAGAAAGGAGAAATGTGAAGTCACAGAAATCCAAGTGACTACAGCACACACAAATAAAATGCCAGTTAAAAAGCTCTGAAAATTTCCAATATTTCAGAAAGGTCATCTATTTTGTTTCTGCTAGTGCATGGGCAGTTTGCCTGACTTCTGTAGTAGAGAAAAAGCAGGTCTTATTTTACACTGTGAGAACCATCTGACAAAAGAAATACCCATTTAGCACATCTGCGAAGAAGAAACACCATAAGGAAACGTTTCCATGAGCTATTTCATACATTTCTGCAATTATATTTTCTTTAACAGGTGCACTGCAGGACAGAAGTGTTCTGTCAATTCACTGTAGATTAAAAACAATAAATTAAGCACACACAAAAATCTCCTCTGTTTGCTTTGTAGATTGTAAGGGACTATGTAGCTACATCTGAGTCTTTGCTGCCTCTCAACCATGTTTTGTTATGTGAACATATTTTGTGCTTACTCAACAGAGGCATGACAGGTTAGACCAAGACTGTCAGAAAGTTTATTGTGCAGAACTCTGTAATTTTAACTTCAAAACAGCCAAATGAAACACCACATACCTGACTCATCCTGATGGCCCTGCAGGCCCTTGGGCAGAGGTATCCTAGAATTTATGACAATGGAAACTCCTGTCTTTCTTCTCCATATACTTTATGATGAAATTTTTGAAGAATTAGTTTACAGACAAATTTCTAGATCTTTCTTCTTTTTCCCTTTTAAGGGGGTGAGGAAATAATAATAATTATTATTATTATTGTTATTGGTGTTATTGGTGTTGTATTTTATTTTTATTATTTTATTTTATTTTTAATATATGATCTGAAAACTGAAGCAGCTTCCATTCCTCTATACAGTAAAAAGAAGTTTCATTAGATATTCACTTTCCAATTTCTATTTTCCCATTACTGGTAGTAATCACTCTGTCCTATCCAGTCTTGATAGCTCTGAGCAAGCAGTACTTAAAAAAAAAATAAAAAATTGAAGGATTACAAAACCTGGAAGGATTTGTTTGACAATGAGAAATTTGAACTAAGTAACATTTAATCAACCACTCAGGACAACTTTGTTTCAGAAATAAGGGGAATTTAAAAACAAGAGTTATTCAGACAGTGCTCACTCTTGTAGCTTCACAAAGCACACACAATTTGACATGTAGATGGACCTCCTTGAAATTCATCATATGTTGTCTTGCTTTCCATTGTTCAAATTGCATTATCAGGTACAGGTTTCTCCCTATCCACACTTCCTATTATATCCAGCATGTCTGCCTCAGCTCCATCATACTAGCTTTTCTTCTTGATTCAGGGAACACTTACCTTACCTGAACTTTCTTGAGAACCATAGCCAAATGTTTTTTTATATACAACCTGATGAGGTGCCCTGAAAACTCTGCAGAAAAGGAGCGCTGAAAAATTTACACATTCCCCTGCTTTTAGATGTCTTGAAAAATTTCCATCTATACATCTTGTAATTGTTGATTTGGCATAAAATTTAACTTTAGGTGTATGTGTGACTTTTAAATATTAATGCCCTCCTGCTCTCACGTAGAGAGTACTAAAAGCCCCAGAGAGTAACTCCTTTCAGTATGACCTGGCAACAGTAGCCAGGAGATGCACTTCATCTCTCTCTGGTCAATTGATGAGCTATTGAACATGTATTCATTATGCGGCCCTGTGAACCACACAGAGATCTGAAAATTACAGCTTAATGGAGGTGATAAAGGCATTGTTTGAAAATAAGGTGTACTGCTGGACCTTGTAAGGGGATGTGAAGGCTGAACACACAAGGGTATGTGAAGAACGAAGGCTGCCTTGCCTGCAGTTACCATGAGATGGTGGAGTTCAGGATCCTGAAAGGAGAGAACATAAAAGAAGTAATGTCCAATGTCTTCATTAATGATCTGGATGATGGGGTAGAGTGCACCCTCAGTCAGGGAGAAGTGGCTGATAAGCCAGAGGATTGTGCAGCTATTCAGAGAGACCTCAGAAGGCCAGAGAAATGGGCCAACAGGAATCTGATGGAGTTGAGCAGAGGAATTTGTCAAGTCCTACACTTGGGGATGAAAAACCCCATGCACCAGTACAGGTCACCCGGCTGGAAAACAGCTTTGCAGAAAATTATCTGATGTTCCTGTTGTACAGACAGTTAACCATGAGACAGCAATGTGCCCTTGAAACAAAGAATGACAGTATCCCCCGATCTGAATTAAATCTAGTTTTCCACAGTCTCCTACATTTTAAGATATATCTGTTATTGCTTCACAAAACTTTCACCAGGTAGAACAGTTCACTACATACATTTTCAAGAAGAGAGGTAATAGAAAAAAATCAGAAAACAGATCAGTCACAAGAAAAGAAAGGTAACCAGACAGCACCTAATCCTTCCTTTGTTTCATATCAAGGTCCTTTCTATATTATTACATTGTGCAATTTCTAATTTTTTGAACTACATTACTGTTTAAAAAAAGTTTACATTATAAACACGAAAAAGGGAAAACTTTAGTAATAAAAAGAGAATGCCAATGACTTTGAGGACAATTAGCTTGAAAAGGTCAGAAATATTCTGGCACTACTACACTATTGTATGTACTTAAGAGAGCCTTTGCTTACAATCCAGACTGTTTGAATCAATATTGCTACTTTCTAACTTTTCTTCAACTCACTCATTAAACATTTCTAGTCTACTTCACAAAAAAACTGAACACTTTTGTAAAAAAACCAGAGAAGATGCATCAGTATATATAAGTAATGACATTTATAGTACTGCTTGTCTTTCTACACTTCATTAAATTTTCACATTTATATTTTCTCAGATAGAAGAGGATCAATTCGGGTATGGACAAAACAAACTGGCCTCTCTTTTGCAGCTACTACAGATGCTTTACAAAGTCTGAAAACAAAGCTGTTGCAGTCTGTTGCAGAGCAATTTAAATTAGTAGTAGAATGGCTAAGGCTTAGTAAGAGAATAGGCCTAAAAAGCAGCACTCCAAAGTAGTAAGTTAGCAACCCTGTTTGTGAGCATGAAATGTACTGAAGAAGTAGAAACAATAATTAAAGGATTTAGTCAAGCATGTATATAATGATTTGTTACCTTGGATGTGGTGAGGGTCTGTTAAACAGTTACTAGGGGTAAGACAGCTTGAGTAGATTTATGATTAGAGTAGTTGATTGTCAATTGTTAGCAGTATGAGCTCGTTTGTAACTGAATGAGACTGTTCTGCTGTGGAACTGCACGTACTAATTTTGCCGTGGAAACCAAATGTAAACTTGTTTGTGTATAAAAGCTGAACTGAAAATGAGGGTCTTTGGAATCCTGACTTGGGACGTGAGTCCTCAGGTTCCCGGGGCCCCGAATAAAGCACCGCATAAACCGACACTCTGTTGGTTTGTGTCTTTGTTTACGGGCAACAAGTCTAAATAACAGATGAAAGTGACATTTGCTGAGAGGACAGCTATTTATTATGTTATGGATGCAAAAATCAGGGGGATTAAAAGACAAAAGGGTAATATGATAAGGCTCAATCTCAAAAATGGCACATTAACAGACATCCAAGAAAAACTAAAATCAGAAAACTAAAAAGTTTTTTTATCACATCAATCCAAGGCATCAAGCATTCCCATTCTCAAGCTTAGGGTTGAAAAAGGGTCTGTCCACAAAACTGAAAAACACTGCTGGGACTGTCCTATATACACAGACTGCAGAACTGTATTTAATCACCATTTCACCTCCCATCCAGTCATAAGGTACCTAATCTTATGTATTATCTTTGATTACGAGATTCTTTACATAGAAAAAGAAAATTATATTTATTTTTACTGAAAGGTACTTATCTGCAAAGGTTTATCTTCATTTCGCATCAGAAACAACCTTGCAAGCATCTTTGCTTCATTTTTTCATGTATCCTAAGTGGAATATGCAAACAAAAAATCCCTAATATTATCCTAAACAAAGTAGTTGAAAAGACACCCAGAAAAAGAACTTAAATGAAAACCTGGCTTCACTCATCATATTCCTGTTGATACTAATGAAACCATGATTTCACCCATTCATACATAAGATATAATACCTGCATATAGCAGTGCCCAGGAATATCTTATCTGTTATATGAGAAAATATGAAATATTGTGGACAAAATATGGGATTTTCAGGTATAAATTAAAAGTTCTTCAGAATGTAACTAGACTGCTTTCATTCAACATTTATAGGTGTCTCTGATATCATCAACTGAAAGATACCAAGAAACATAGAGCATAATAATGTTTACACAATGTATTGCTTGTTGATTACTTACGTATTATGTGTGATATTATGATATATGCTAATAAAAAAAATTATTACATTTTAAACCAGTGAGGATGACCAAGGTACAGAAAATTAAGCAGATTCCATTTACAAAGTTCTTTCTTCAAAATATGTGGATTATTTTAGAATTTCAGGGGATTTTTCTATTTATAATTTATTTCTTCCAGAGAAAGTAAGTCTGGGCATTCTTACCATATCACTAGTACTCTGCTGTTACCATTACACTGACTTGACGCATTTGAACTGTGAAAAAAGAAATTATCCTAAACTGGGTTTAAACTGAAATATACAAATCATTGCTGTATCAGCAGCAGTTTACAAAATTAACATCAGGGACCCTACCTTAAAGTTGTTTATTTTCAAACATATTCATTTATTATACTCTCTAAGGCCAGTGCTCATGCCAAGCATTTTTACATAGAAATATAATCTATACCTTTGATTTAGTTTAGAAAGTAAATATAATCTGTTTAAAATTAGTAGGGTGGCATGGGGTTTTTTTTCTTTTTTTTGTTTGGGTTTCGGTTTTGACACAAACAATGCAAATGGATTACTTTTCTGAAAAGAACAGTCTCAGAAACCATAATTATGTAACAGTGTTAGCTAGAATCAAGCACAGGCGGAACCTATGGAATTTTTATAACACATAAGTACATGTTGAGCTATGGAGCTACTATAGTCCATGTTTTTATTCCTCTCAAACTTCAAATCACAGATCTGTGCAGCCCTAGTAATGCTGCACAGGGCCCTAGTAATGCTGAACTTGTGTTCTGACCTAGATTTATAGATCATTTTCACAGAGACTCTGAAAATAAACCTACAGAATGAAACACATATCCTCCTCTCTTTCATCTGAAAGCTATACACACAGATTTACTCCATGGCACTCTAATATCCAAGACCTAGGACTATTACAGAATGTGTAAGTCAGTTGTAACAAATTAATGATGATTCTCAGAGGCAGACAAGTTAATCATCAACAGCTTTGTTTTAATACCAGGGTATTAATAAACAAGAAAGAATAAAACTCCAAAACAATAGGCCCTTGCTATTGCTGAGGATAAAGCAAATTCCAATATAATTTGTATGACTAAAATCACACTTAGGGATCTGTGCAAATTCTTAGGTCACTAGTGCACAATGCATTCTTTGCTTCTGCAGCCCCTCTCTTCCAGTTTTTTTCCTATACAGGTGGTTCAGTCATGCCTGACCAAGCTGCAGAGACAGCAGAACAGACCCAGATAAAATAAGCATAGCTGTGTTTCAGCATGCGCAAGGGCTAGTTGTATGTCTCCTTGACTAGCCATACACATTTCTTGCTTTACATTACTAATTGTATCAGGAAGTGGGTTTATTTAGTTTATCTACTTGCAAATGTAATCATGGCATACCTTCTATATATTTCAGAATAAATGCAAAAAACATACAGTCCCCAGAAAGGGAGAAAAGTGGGCATTCATCATTGGCAACTCTGCAGTTCATGATTTTGTTTCTCACCAAAGTGCATTCCAAATGATTACCCAGTCAGAGGCAGCCCAGCACGCATTTTTTCATAACTTGCTGTTGTTTACATTCTGCATTGTTAACAAAATTTAAAAAAAAAAAAAGTATCCTCTCAAACATTGTCCACTTTTAGGGCCATATTTCCTCCGAAGTTCACAATAGAGACTGGAGGCTAAACAAGACAATGTGGTAATATAGTTTCAAGTCATTGTCATAAATGCTTTATCATTCACGTTCTGAGTTGCATAACAGAAACAAAATAACTTTATGCATCAAGCATTTAACCTTCACAGCATGTGTCAAAATTAGAGGTAAATGTAAATTTGCCTTACTTAGTGTAAACCATGTATTACACCAAGCCTCTCCACATGTATGTTTTCTCTGCTTAGATTCCATCAGATGTTTCACCAGTATCTTTCATGATTTGTATGTCCAATATGATCAACTAAGTAAATATGGGAATCCTGAATGGTTTTGTCCACCGCTTTGCTTGCATTCTCTGTTTCATAAACACTAATACCAACAACCCAACTTGCAGTGTCAGACACCATCACACACTAGTCCCGCCCAGTGACTACACTTATCTTCTCAGGATTCTCCAGCCTTAGCAGTCATGGTTTCAGTCTTCTATGTTTTGTAGCTGTGGGTTAATAGAAAAAAAATACTATTCTCCTACAAGTATGGAATATATTTTAAAATAAAAAGCACAAAAGTATTACCATACATAAGGCTGTGTTTATTTTTTCTGTAAATTTCCAAATACATGCACTTATTATGTATACCTACTAAATTTAAGATCTTGATATTTTATCTAACTTGCAAAATTTTATAATAATAACTTACTCTATTATCACATCCCATTTTCTTTAAATGCTTACTGACTGTTGTTTCTTTGATCTTTCCAGTACTTCCTTTTCTTGCATCCAACCTTTTCTATAAAATAAACAGGTTTCCCTTAGTCCACCTACCTCTTCCTACAATTTGTGAAAATATTCTGCACTGTTCCAAAACTGAAAAAGTTGCAAATAAGTTATATAGAATGATATCTCTGCCAGCTCACATCACCACATCTCAAGACTATTTTCCTTTAGGATAGGAGTAAGTTTTCCAGATGAACAGAGGCTATTTTTCCTAGAAAAACATATTACACTTGTTTTCCCTCACGCTGCCTCTTCCTTTACAACGGGAATTTTAAACAAGGAATCACATTTCATTAACGTTATTTCTCCTTCTTTACTTTACATTGAATGCTGTACTAAAAATGCAACCTTACAGAAAAAGCTCCAAATCAGGCTTTATTCTTTTTCTGTAAGTAAAAATCTCATGTATTGCATGATGCACAACTCTTAGAAAGCAATAATGTGAACATATAATTAGCAACTGTATGACAATACAGAGATTCAAAGGAGAAGAAAAATTCATGAAGGTATCCATGTCTGAGAACATGATTTCAGAATCAGAATAATGTTTGCTTTTGAACAAATGTTTTCATAGTAGAGTGGGAGATGGCATAATGTGGCACACAGTGTGAGTGGTAGAAAAGAAGCAAGTACATAGATCTTTTTTTCCCCTCCTCCTTTACATCAGTCAATAACAGTTTGCTTTCAGCATCATTCCTGTCTGCTGTAGGTGTTCCTGCAGGACCTGAATGTTTCAAATACACATTGTTCCTTCACAGCAGCAGTACGGACTTGTAGCCTTTATATTCAGTCATTTTGACAGCCTACAAAAATCTCTTTCTGAAATGCAAATGAAGTCAGGGAAGTGGTAATTTGTAAAATTTTATAATTCAATGAGAATTTAGAAATATTTACAAAAGACCTGTCTCCTGCTGCAGGTCTTTGACCCTGGCAAACTTCAAAGGTTGGTGAAAACAGTAAGGTATTAAAGTTTTGAGGAAAAAACCCAACATACTGCAAAAATCTAACAATGGAAAATGCTAGGCAATTTAAAGAGAGGGTTCACTATCAGCACTCATAATAATTATTCCACATTTCTTATTTTGTTTCTTTCATAACTAAATTAGTAGTTCAATGTTCATTTTTACTTTCTGCCTAAGGAGGTCTATTCTTCCCTTGCAGCAAAAAAAAAAAAAATTGAAAGTACTTTAGAAATCTTATCTAAATATGTACATTTTCAACTTCTTGCATACATACTAGTTTACAGTACAGGTAAAAAGAACTCAGGCTTTTCAATGTAATGTAGTAAATAAGTAAGTAAATAAGGTCATTGTCACTGTCCAACAAAATTATCTCTATTCTGAAACTGTTAATTTATACTTAGCAATAAAGTTTGAGATTTCTTTGAATGAGTTAAAATCCTTTCAAGGCATTGATCTATTTTTGCTGCACGTGTATACAGTTTCCCAAACCCTGAAGGCAAGCTTCTAGGTGTTATTACAATGGTAAAAAAAACTTTAAAGAGCCTATACTCAATTAACTCTATGAACAAACATGGGTATCACACAAAACATTTCCTTTTCCCTTCAGGAATCTCACAAATGCCATTATCACCATTTATTAATACGTTGATCCTCTAGTTATCCATTGAAAATAGCAATTATTCTGATTCCTATTACAGGAAAAAAACAAGTATATTTGAAGTTTTTCAAATTAAATCCCAAGTGGCATGTTTAAATGAAAATTACTTAAACACTAAAATGCATGGTAAAGAGCTCTCTATTTCATTTTACATGATCTGTTTGAGTTTTAGCTGAAAGCATACAGGAAGAAGATAGTTAGTGCTGGAACATTTACTCTGACTAAAAAAGCAAGATGAGCGCATATGTTAATACCATTGAAGACGAAAAATTTGTGAAGTGGAAGGAAAGCAACAGTTCCATGAGTCTATGTAGGCACTCTAGCTTTAGATAATGATTCAAGAACTTAGGATTTTTGGCTCAGGGAAGCAAAAAAAATATGCAACAAAGAATGTCAGAACTGCTTAAATCTCTTCTCTCAGATACATTATGTTCAGTACACAAGGAAATTTAGGGCAATACCCTTGTGTCAGGAGTATCAGTAAGCATTAAAAACACTGCACAACCAAAGCAAGCTCATCAGCTGCATCATTCAGCTAAACTCAGAAACAACCTAATGTGGAACTATCTACAGTTACTGTGTGATCAAGCTACACAAATTATAAAACCAATCTGGCCATATACAATTTCTTTGCTTGGCTGATGCCTTTCCATGACCAAGGATACAGACTACAATTTTTACTACCTGACTATTTTTCAGGACTATACTGGGGACAGTATTATGCAAATCTTCATCAAAGACAATTTCTTCTAGGCTGGTTGCCACCAAAAGGAGCTTTAAAAGCAAGATAAATCTCCTAAGTTACTTTTTTTGAAACACAAAGGCTTATAAGGTGCTGCTATGCTTACAGAGCAGCAAGAAGCCACCACTAACATTGTTCTTAACAAATGTCCTACAATGATTTAGCAACTTTTCCAGCCTACTTTTGAAAGATCTTTTAGATTGTTAAGGTCTTTCTTATACCTGCACAGGCAGACCTCATTGTGTGTCTCCTGGTTAAGGAGGATACTCTTTTTACTTTAAAATATCTGATAAGATTCCTTCCCTGCAAGTATTCTCCAGGATGAAAAATCCCAGCTCATTCAGCATGGCAGATTTTTCAATCCCTTAATCTTCTTCTCGGCCCTTCTCGGGACTCGCTTCACATCCACCTTTTTCTTGCACTGGTAAGGCCAGAACTGAACACAGCACTCCAGATGTGTCCTCAACAGTGTTGAGTAGAGGGGAATAACCACTTTCTTGATCTGCTGGGATGCTTTTCCTGATGCAGCCTAGGACAAGGTTGACATTTGTTGCTGACTTATTCAACTTATTGTCCACCAGGAACCCCTAGTCTTTTTCTGCCAAGCTCTTTTTCAGCTGGTTGGTCTCCAGTCCTGCTCCAGTGCATGGAGTTGTTCCTCCCCAGGTGCAGGACTTGGCACCTCCCTCCATTGAACTCCATCAGATTCCTGTCAGCCCATTTCTCGGCCTGTCGAGGTCCCTTTGAATAGCAGGGTGTGTCAGCCCCCTCTTTCAATTTTGTGTCACTTCTAAAATTGAGGTGCACTCTGTCCCCATCAGCCAAGTCATCAATGAAGATGCTGAACTGTCCTAGGCTCTTGGATACACCACCAGTGACTGGACTCCAGATGGACTTCATGTTGCTGACAAAAAACCTTTGAATTCAGCATATCACCCCAATGTCTACTTCTCTAGTCATAACTTACTTCATAAGTTTGTCTCAAGGATGCATTTCAGAATCTGTCAAAAGCCTGATTAAGATCAAGACAAAGTTCACAGCTTTCCTCTCATCTGCTGAGCCAGTCAACTTTCCAGGATGTCTGGTTGGTTGAGCAAGACTTACCTAATTGTAAGTGCATGTCAACTACTCCAAATCATCTTCTACCTTTAATATGTTTAGGAATTGTTTCCCCAATTAGCAGCTCTATGACTTCCCAGAGACGGATGCAAGGCTGGCCAGTTTGTAGCTCCCAAAATCCTCATTCTTGCCTTTCTTGAAAATAAGGATGACATTTGATTTCTTCTAGCTCTTAGGAATCTCCTCCAAACACAATGACTGTTCAAAAACAATTAAGAGTGACCTTACAATGACATCAGCCAATTCTATCAGCACTTGCTGAGTCAGGTGTGATCATGGACTTGCATACTCCCAGTTTGTTTAAAACTTTCCTAAACTAAACCTCCTCCATGAAGGGTAAGTCTTCCTTGTCCCTGCCTTTTCCACTGGTCTCAGAGACAGGTGGGAGATACAAGTCTCACAAGTCTCTCTCTCATTTCCATTTTAAATTCAAGAAGGTATGACTTAGTTCATCCTGTCAAAGATGACTGAATACACCAGTACTCACAGTAGCTGTCTGAATTAACCTTGAATGGGGACTTTGCTAATCCTGTTTTATGTCAGATTAATCTGAATGATGAATACAATGATCAGAAACTGCAACACAGTCTCTGTGAAACTTCTGGAACACGTTCACTGCAATATCATTTGAGTGGATGAGAATAAAGATGGAAAATTGATTAGCACCTTCATGGCTTCTGGACTGAGGTTATGATCAGGAATTAAACCCTCCATGTTTAATAGTGCAGAGAGCATTATCATGCTCAAATTATGTTACCTCAGTGGGCTCCTCACTTATGCTATGGAGAGGAGTATCTTTTAAGAAGAATCTTGTCCTTGTCAGGAAAGTAATATTGCAGTGCTTTGCAGGAGAGCTGTATGGATAAAATAAAAATTAAATAAGTATTTAAAAACTTGGGAAAAAATAAAGGGTGTGACAGAAATTGAACCCTTCTGTGGCAAAGTGGAAAATAGACTTTGTTCAGGGGGAAAAAAAAAATCACAAAAATATCCCTTCTATGGGATTTTCTGTTTGGTAGCAGAAATTTTTTTTTCTGAGAATTGATTATTCTCAGAATAACCACAACATTATTCAAATAGTGAGCATCCAAACAATTAGAAACAGGGATAATGGAGCATGCTGAAAAGATTTATCTAACAAGGGACCCACCATCAAGGCATAACAGGTCAAAGATGACAAGTAGCAAACAAAAAGAAAATATTTTATCTATCACACCTTATCCTTGAAAGAGTCACAGGAGAATTAAGTATAAACATAAAGATTCTACTCAATTCAAAATAGAACATTCATTAAATATCCTTAAGTTTTCCCTCAGAATTTCGTTTTTACAGAGATAGTTGTCACGAGTAAACAGACTTGAGAAACTTTCCATTTTTCAAAGAGCGCATTAACTTAGGATCTTTTCACAGGACACAATGCTGCTTGTTAAGTTTATCTGCAAAGATGGCGTTTTTCTTTCAAGGACAAACACAGCAAACAGTACCTCCCCCATGGCTATGGTATGTTAATTAACCTATCATTTCTAGAATATAATAGCTTGTCAGCAGAAAAGGCTAAAATTGTGAACGGACTTCAATAAAGTTCCCCATTCTAGATGATAAGTTTCTTTAATTAGCATTTAAGCACTACTAGGTAGCCTTATTTGAATGGTCCAAACAGCTTTTATTAGGCTTGATAGCCATTAGGGTATAAAAAGAAAAAATATCTTACATTAATCTTTGTCTTCAAGACATATTCTCAAAAGAGCAACTAGCAAGCTCTTAAATGCAGTCAACAGTATTTTTTTTCCAGGTGCATCTACAATTAGGACTTCAGTGTTGTGTAGGTGCGTTTAATGTAGGGTTACACTGAATGAAAGTGTAATCAGGCTATGACAACTTTCACTTTACTATGGTTAAACTGCTGCTGTTACCCTACCTGGTATATATAAAAACTGTCTGAAGTATATCTGACTGAATAATCCACTGGAGTACAGGCAGTAGAGTATTGAGAAATGGACACACATGATGATCAGGACTTTCCTACAGTTTTACCATCCTCCAGCACTTATGGATTAAAGCAGTATTAAAGCAAAACTGAATTAATTTATAATTACCCAGCAATAATGATTATGTTTTCTTTTTGTCTGAGTATCTGTCAAGAAATGTTTTCATCCTCACTGAACATTAGTCAAACATTCTCTGAGCTGTGATGCTGTGGGGAATCATTCTCCAACAGGGGTTTAATATGTGCTGAAATGGGAATGCATATCTGTGCCTTTAATTAACAAGGAAAAATGTAATAATACAAAAATCAGCTAACACCTCTTGGAAGCTGAAACATAAATGTACATTCTCTTTCAAACTAAAATGAGTTGAACCACTTAAAGCCATTAAAAAATAAGGATCAAGACCAATTACAAGGACTTTTTAGCTGCAAGAGAGTGCACTATCATTAATCTTCAGGGTTCAGAATTCTTCCTCCTCTTTGTCTTTGACATGTTTCATTTCTATAAAATCAGGATCCAAACATGCAAGAGTAGTTTAAATGCTTTGTGCTTTTACCTGGCACATGCAATTTGGTCTAGATTTCACATTCTCATTCCTAATATATGAATGTTACCTTGAAAAAATAAACTATCACAGTTAATAAATGATGACACAGTATGAACTCAAACATGAGTTTCTTATGTTTCACTGATTTTAAGGCTTGTATTACACACTGGTAGGTTGGAAGCTGAGCGTTAGTCCTGCCACTAACTAATCTAATCAGGGCAATTGCAAACAGAGATCACCACCTGATGACAGTTTTATTCATAACACTTAGGACAATTAGAGTTGTTCACAATATATGCTCAAATTAGGTATATTTCCCAGCCATTACAGCCTTATCAGTGTCAACTTCTAGAGACCAACATCATTCCTGAAAATAAAAAAATAAAGAGAGAACCATAGTATGCGTAAATGATAATGCAGTTGAATAAATGATACTGGAAAAATTGTGAATCAATCTGAACATGAGACAGACTGGTAGAACTCCAGTGAAGAAATTAGCAAGCTGCAATAGACAGTTACAACCATACCTACAGGGACAGTTCAGCATACATAGAGGTTATACATACTTCACATCATAAATCACAATTTATTTTAGACATTTTATTCACTAAAAATTAACAGCTTTCTTCATTCACAATTACTTTCAGTCACCAGAGTGCTATGCACTTTGTGCTTAAAGGTAAGGATGGTTAAGGGATTGATGCCTGTCTCCCTCTTGTTCCTGTATCCCCTTTCTTCACTTGAGACTGCTTAACATTAGATTTTTATTGTGTAGACATCTTAAAAATACATGCAAAAATCCAAGGCTCTCATTAAATGTACTGCTAGATTTCAACCACCATTTCAGATATCATATTGTCTAAGTGCAGTCTCCATCAAGAGACTGTAATTCTACCATCATGTATGCACAAGCTATTGATATAACCATGTGGAAAACAAATTTCTGGGATTTCTTCTCTAACCACAATGCTGGATGTGAGAGTTTTATTGTACAACAAAGCAAACTGCTAGGTGAGTTGCATTTAGTACGTCTTCCCTAAACTTGGGTAAAGATTAAATTAATTTTCACCCTCCAGCAATTAAATTCTCAAAGAGATAACTCTCTGAGTTTCACTAATTTGCATAGTTTAATTCTACTGAGCCAGAGAAGGACTTCTGTAGCTTCTCTCAGTGATGTGACTACATTGCAGTAACAGCTACAGCAAGTGCGTAGCTGGTACTAACGGAGACAGGATTTTGCAGCACTGCAAGTACTCCAAGCTAAACTGTGTATCTAGTTCAATATCGTGAGACCTGCAGTTCAGGTCTCCCTAAGACCTCATGATAACATTATTTTTAATTTAATGAAGAAGGAAAACTAACATTACTTTCAAGAAAATAACTGAGCAGGTTCCAGTTCTGGTAAGATCAAAATATAAAGCTATAGGGATCTTGGAACCAAAGATTCATCATTTACGCTGCTATCTGCACATTCACCATTGTTTGAAAATACCTGTAATAAGGGAATAAACCTAAATTGAGTGACTTAAGTTTTCCCGTAAAAGCACTCAGTCTGCTCTAACAACATTCTCTCAAAATACAGAGTATAAAAATAACATACATAGAATGATATACATACCCATTCTAGAACACGGATAAACAATATTAAGTCAGTGATGGATAAAAATGAAAAATGTCACTATGAATTTGGGAACTATGTGTTTGGGTAAAAGCATTGCTAGTTATTCCATCTCTTAAACATGACTGTGAGGGAAAGAACTGACAGAGGAGCCATCTGTTTTTCTTGCCTTAAACCCTCAAAAAGAGCTATAACAGCCCTAGAGTGTAGTGGTTGATAACTAAAACACCATGACACCGCATACCAAAGAGTAGAATAAATATGTAAGACAACTACTGAGAGAAGAGCAACTCTTTTAATACTAAACCCTTAATAATTAAAAAATACATACCCCTAAAGTATCTTTTTTTCTTCCTGATGTGTTGCTGTAATGTGCATTCCACTGGGGCTGGGCAGTCAGAAAATCGAGACCCTTCAGTTCCTAAGTACACTTCAGCCATTTATGCACGGTGTAAAGGAAACATTCTCCTCCTATTTCTTTTTCATTATGGACTTCATAAGGTATACAGAAATATGAAGCAAAGAGGAAAGTTAGAAAAAAAGGAATACATTGGGGAACAGCATGTTACAAAGGTAAATCTGTTAGATAGAGGCAATTAACTTTTTCTTGACCTATTTATTCAATTGTCATTTTATTCCAAACAATAAATGAAGTAAGAAATCAGTCCTTTTTCAGTATTGATGGGAGGAATGACTAACTAGAAAACATACCCAGAACAATGCTTGTTCAAAGTACTTCAGATAAGGACTTCAGAGAAGTCTATGCTATTTTCTTGTACTTGCCAATGATTAAAGCTGGTGACAATTTTTGGACATGCTGGAATTACACTGAGTATTCTTGTCTTTGACCATTCACAGCACTGCACTCCACTCGTATCTAGTTTGAAATTTTCTGGTGCAAACTAGAAGACTTGTCAAACTCTTAAAAGAGACAAAATTTGAACAACTTTATTCAAAACCAAGTCAAGATTACAGCCATTATGACACCTGAGCACTGTATATTTATCAGTGTTTTTAGGACCTTTGGATAGGATTTAATTGAAACACTGTAATGATGAAACACAGAGTATATGCACATATGTCTCAGGGGGTTCTGATACCAAAACTTCCAAAAGTCTGTTCTAGCTACTGCAGTCTTAAAAAACATACATATCACAAAAAGATGAAGAAAGACAACACATGCATGAAGAGTATTACAAAGATAAAGTTTTAGAAATTTTATTAGAGTATAAGACAAAGGATACTGCTTTTTTAAGGACAGAAGACTCTAATTGCCTTCATGAAGTAAATCCTGGGAGTGCTCCAAAGCTTGCAAGGAAAACTACAGCCATTATCATCAGAAGATGCAATTAAACAAACAAACACACCCCCCCCCTTTATTTCCATATCCTTTTTTTTTTTTTTAGATATTTTTCCTGGTGTTCAAATTAACCTTTTCTTGAATGCAGCCTGTATAGGTCAGGAATGCATACCAAAGTAACCTTACTAGATACTGTTGAAAAAGGTTACAGTGGGAAACTAATACTTTGTCATCAGTCAAAAAATCACCATTTTTTCCCAGAAAACAGGCAGATAATTTGAACTATCCTGTGAACTAAGTCTGTCTTATTTATGAAGAAATTGCCAGTATAAAGTCCTTTACCTAACTTCATCCTCAGGCAAACGTGGATTCCAATCTTTGAAAAAAAGGCTTGTTTCCCTTCATTGCAGATAAGTAGCTAAATGATACTACTGCTGAAAATAAGGATCACTCATCTAGGGAATTTCCTCTTGTGATTCCTGGGAAAATATTTTCTGCAATTGCAAGCATGCTAGAGATACTTAACTTCAGTATTGACATGATAATCTGATGATGCACGTATGCACCCATTCCAGAGCACTAACATGTACACAGAAGGAAAAAGCATTTTGGAATTTAGAAGAGTCTTGTCTGCTTGTGTAGCATATTGTTGTTATGCTGTCATAAACAAAGAGAATCTTGACATATGTTAGGAATTCTGAGATCAGCAACATAAAATTCTTCAAAAAATACTAATAATGAGAAAACACAGGCACTGTTCCGATGCACATTACTTTGAAAACTAAATCTTCCCCAGACAAAATTTGAAGACTCCAGATCAGATACTTTTCACTGAACTCAATACGAGCTTTTTTGTCCAATAACATGTTCTTTTCTTAATTTAAGTGATTTGGATGGGACCCAACTACCCTTTGAATCTGTCTCCAGTAGTAAAATGTAGTTCACATACTTTATTATTCAGTCATTGAGTGTGTGCCATAATAAGCAAGTGAGAGACTTCAAACTAAAATAAGGAAACATTGTTAGTCATAGCTGCTGTTCTTTAATAAAAACACCTCAGTTAAATGGACAATGATGTCACAAATCATTTGCTAGCCATACGGCTATGCAGTAAACAGTGATCACTTTGCACATCCTGTGACATCAAAATGATTAATTAATATGATATATCAGCATATTGCCTTATGCATGAACAGCTGTTCCTACACCTTCCAGATGGATATACTTAAAGTTCTATCATTCATGTTATATACCACCCACTAGTGGTTATCTGAAAATCTTCAAGATGCAAAAACATTAAATACTATAACAGAATATCAGGTAATTTTGTATTAAGATTAAAAATGACTTGAGACAAATTTTCATATAGTTGTTCTGAGAGGCAGTCTGCACATTGAAGAGACTGTCCAGTTCCGCAGATGCTAATTAAGGCCAATTTGTCACAGATAAGCAGCAACTTAGATGAGCTGTTAAACCAACAGGAGAAGACCAGGGGAAAAACAAATTATAATCCTGTGAATTTCTACTCTGGCATTCAGAGTAATCTTCCATGCAGTTCTACTTTTAGGAACTTAATGAGCTTTGTATTTTTTATCATGTCTGTGTTAGGCCTAAATGATCTAATGTTTTTGGAAAAGCTTTACCACTGGAAACCTTTTTGTCTATTGTTTCAGGACTAGAAGTCTGAACAAAAATGAAATTTACTTTTTTTTTGCCTCTGAGAACTTAAAATTCAAAAGTGTGATATACAGAAGACAAAATTTGATGAAAAAAAAGATGTGATAACTTCTTTGCATTTCATTTTCTGTTTTCATTTTTTGTGTATATGCAGGGTTTTTTTGAGATCCACACGAACAGAGTAGAAGACCACTCTGTACATAAGCAGAGAAAGGGAGGAAATCAGTTGGAAAATAAGAAATGAAGTTGGCACCAGTGGTAGAGAATTTGCTGGAGAAGATATTGCATAAATGAAGAGATTAATGGACATTGTTGTGCCTTGTTCTAGCAACATGCTTAGAAAACTCATTTACAACTCCTTTCAATCAGCCAAAACTATTGCCTTGTATGTCTGCACTGCACGATAATTTTTAAAACAAAGCAAAGCTGGATAAAAGTGACCTAGGCAAAAGAGTGGCAATGTTGGCAGAAAAAAATTGTATCACATGAAATTAGCCCTACCTAGTTCTTGTGGACTCCATACACCTACTGTCAGGAGGGGTCACCACTCTTTCTCAGCAATAATAGACAGAAATCTTTACAGAGGCTTAAAGCTTACTTTCAGCATCAAATTGTTGTCTACAGACAACAGTAGTAAGCTACTTGCTACAGAAGAGAAGTTAAAACCTATCTTGTAGATTTGTATGCCAGCAAAGCAAATTACAGGTGTCCTAGAAATAAAATATCAGACCCAAATCAGTAAAGAATGGCATTATTTCCTTTTTTTCAACCTTTGTGTATGACTTTACCAAAAGGAAACCCCTCAAGCAAAACTTTGAAGAGAGAGTAATATCAGCACTGCACTGAGGAAATCCAAACTGTTATACTACAGAGGTAGTATAGCAGAGCACCTGTATTAACATGATGCATCTTATTAGAAAGAAACAGAATGTTCTGGAACCAATGTCCATCCAGCATGAATTCACGACAAAGTAATGTATGTCTGTTAAATGAATCCTGAAGAGGCAGCCCAAGAAGAGAACAACAACAAGATCTCCAGTAATCACATCGGCAGATAAACACCTTCATATCAAGCCAACCATTGCCTTGGTCGTATCCTCATCTTCCAGAGGTTTCTCCAGACTCTTCAACAGATTTTATCCCTTCATATTAGATACATAACTGTCTATGGTGTATGCATCTGACCTAAGAGCATATTCCTACAATGTGTTTTCTTGAGAATTAAAATCGGCATGAGTAAGCTCTAGACAGTTCAGCAAAAGGTGAGAAAAGCCTATTATTCCAATGGTCCTTACACTTACTCTCCTACATTCAATTTTAAAAGCACAAAAATAAAGGATATACCTTCATGCTTACTGCAAAAATTCTCATTGACTAATATATACCAAACCAATCAGCATGATTATGAACCTGTTTCAATTCACAATGGAATAGATTTAGCATACACATGGTCAGTTATTAAATTCCAAGAGAAGGAATGAGAGCAAAAAAAGTACACAACATAATTTCTTAAATCATTGTGCTGTTTCAGAACCAAACATATAAATATGCTATCAATGGCAAAGGTCATCAGCATGTAGGAAGGAACTAAGATAACTTCCTGTATCTGTATTCCTGTATATTTGGATTTGCTGGGGTTTTTTTAAGAATTTCTTTTCATGTACACATGAAGGCAAATAAGCAATACACATAACAAAATATAAATGTAAAATAAATAAAAGCAAACTCAAAAAAAAATCAAATTTAACATTATAGATTAAACATGTTTTATGACTACAATTATTATTCATATTACTGTACTGCCTAGGGATCCTACTGAATGACAAGAATCCGAGTAGGACAAGAGTGTTGGAAACACAAAAAAAGCACTAGAGGATCATAAATCTTACAGTCTAAACACTGGACAAAAGGAATGAGCAATACACTCAGAAACATACAAACATCAGCTAATATGAATCAGTGTAATAAAGAGTAGCTCATAACACATTAGCAGCCCTAAAGAAATACATTTTGAGCAGGTAGATGCATTGTAACTATAACTTTGTAATGTTAATAAAACATTTTTCTCTGTTGTATATAAACAGAAGAAACAAGTAAGCAAACAAATCCATCAATCCTAAATCTATTACATGAAGGTTCACTAGTGCTAGCCTCTGTATAATCTCTACTGACGTAGAGGTTAAAAAAATGGTCAAACCAGCCCAACAAGATTTTTCTATCTTTGCTGAATAATTGAATATTAGTCATAAGCAACAATCATTTTAAGAAATACTCATGCAAAACTCCATCCCACAAGTCTTATCCCACAAGAACTTATTGTGTATAACAATTTTATTCTCAAGAGAAAACAAAATTTTACAGGTGTTACAAACTGACCACAGATTTAGAATTATAAATTTCACAGTTCATTCTCCAGCAATAAGCTGAAGCAGTGAAGCAAACTACTCCCACCAACTAGTTAATTGCTTTCCAGCATCTTGGTTAGACATAACACAGGCCCAATTCCTTCCCATTCACAAAGAACAAAGTAGGATGTCCTGGTTTTTGATTTCCTTCCATTCTTCCAGGTTGCTACTGTTTGGAAAGGTATCAACAAACATACTTGGGCTTCTTTAACAGACAGATCTTTTGTAGACAGCCGAATTGGACAGAAATCTTTACATTCAGTGGCTTCTCACAGCTGAGCTGTAATATCCTTGTGGCACTGTTGCAGTGCAGTAATTGAGAACAGTGCAGCTGTATTATTAAAAAAAAAAAAATCAACCAAAAATCCCCAAATTTGCCAGAGAGCAGGAATACTAAAACTAAGCTAAAATAAAGGATTCTAAGGTTGAAGAGAAGAAAATTATCTGTATAGTCCTGTAAAAAGACTGCATTCATATTGTGTCTCTTGCAAACTAAGCTGCAGGCATAAGTGTATAATAAGCACTAGGCAAAAATGAACAGGGAATGCTATAGGAATACATCTTTCATCTAGTCAAGATAATTGTCATGCTATGAGCTGTAAACCTGATTACAAAAGGAATTTCTATGCCTTGTAAGCCCCCCTAAACACTTCTCAGGCACATCAGATTTTACTGATGTTTACTCTTTGAATCCTTGACTATACCAACTGGGGACAAAACAAAAAAATGCAATTCAAAAAAAAAATAATCTGTCAGTAATACAATTTCACATGTTATTATGAGAAACCAAATACAGACATTTGTCCCTTCGACTCTTCAGTCAAGTAATGACCACTAGACAAGGAAATCAAAATATGCAAAGCAGAAAGGTTTGACAAAGGTTCCTACAACCATGGTAGGTCAGGATCAGATGCAAGTAGGCAGTAAGGCTATTGGAAGAGCAAAAAAATTCCATAGCCTTCAAGAAGCATAGATCTAGTTGATTATATTAAAATGGTGCGACTGAAGGATGTTTTTAAGGCAGCTAGAGCAAAGAGGGTAAGGTCTGTTATACTTCTTGAAGAAAATGTAGGATAGTTGGGACTTTATCTCACCATGCTCCAGGAAAACCTTCATAAATATATCAAAATGAAAGCAAAATCTCAAGTCTGTATGAAGTGGGAAAATAATGCAAAACTGAAAGTAAAACCAGTACATGTGTGTGCCAGCAGTTATAAAACATGTATAGTCCAGTGGAGATAGCTCCTTCCCTAAACAGCATCTCTTAAGGAGTCAGCCTAAGAGCGTGAAGTTAATTTTGAGCAATAGTGAAGACATTTTTGCGCAAAAGTTGTCATGACTTTGCATTAATCCAAACTTGCTTGACTTGCAGTGGCAATAGGATTCTGCTGACAAGATATGTCAAAGGAAACAAGTACACAAAATAGAGGAACTCCACTGAACAGCAAACATGGTTGTAAAAGGGGTTAAGACCAGCAAACACATCAGTGGATGGGATTCTTGAGTAATGCTGAAAGATTTCTGTCTTACATATTTAGATTCTGGAATAATCTTGTACACAGTGATGCATTCAAACAGACTAGCAACTTTTTTTTGCAATCTGGGAATTTTTTACTATCCTCTTATTTGTATCATGCAGTGCCACATTTCATGCTTTTCAGAAATGAACAGGATACTATGAAGTCTAACACAACCTGTATAGGTTGATATTCATATGTAACTTTCTTTGCTTCAGTCTTGCTCCAGATATGCTTGCAGGCACATATAGAGGACCTTGAAAAAAATCTGTAGGCTACAATAATAATTCTAGTGGCACCTTAGGGAAATGGAATTTTTGTGAGTTTAAAATGCAATTTTAGTTCAATACAATAAGAAAGCCAAACAGCCTTTTGTGCCCTTTGACAACCTGCTCCCAAGCCACCAAAATAGGAATAAAACTGTAATATACATAGTAACAACCGACGATCAGAATATGACCAGCATGACTTTTATATATGTGACTGAGACTGGTATTAAGCAAAATCAAAATGAAGGTTGCAAATTCTAAGTATTTCTGGCAAAGAGCAAAATGATTTCACTGGCAGAGGTCCTTAACCCAGTACTGAAATGTTTATTCGTGTCTTCTTATTAGATTATTTCCTCTCCATCTCCCAGACTAAGCAAATTATTTTTACCTGCATTCCTCAGACACATTAGAGATTGTACTGTGAAGAAACTTATGACCAGGAAAAACCAAGTTCAATTCATTGTTTGGAAAAAGTTTCAAAAGGTGCTACTCCACTTGCATGAAAGAAAATCTCCCTCCCCTTATCAACAATTTTTCATGAAAATGTTCTACTTATTTTCTATTATGTTCCTAGCTCAGAAGACAAGATCCTTATTTTATAATTGCATACCAAAGAAATAATGCTTTCCTTAAAATTTCCTTAAAATTCAGTGATAGAAGGGATAAACAAAAGACTTATCTGAAGATAAACATTTAAAAATATTTTAAAATTTTGAAATAAAATATAATCCTTCATAAACAAATCCATAATACTCAACAGTTCACATGGGCAGGATGTTGGTAGAGAAGGTTTGTAAATCCCACGCATTTGACCACAGGCCAAATCAAGGACAGAACTCAGGCTGGTGGTAGCAGCAAACCGCAGATGATGACCCCAGGGGCACCACTGTCACAGAAGACTAGTTAACTGAACAACTCAGAATAAATTTCTTGACTGGTAAGCAGCATGAGAGCTTCCAGAGACTACATTTACCTGGCAAGTAAGTTTTTACAGAGAATGCGACAGCGATAGTGTAAAATAGCAAAGAACAAAAGAGTGCTGTTCATATCGTTTTTATGTACACAACATGCACACACACATACAAATGTTTCTTAAAGAGGAAAGTTTAATTAAACAGTAGTTAAGAGAGTATGAAAGCTCTTTGTTTTATGGATGTCTGAGAAGGTGGTTTGGTATGAGGCAAAAATTACATGACTGGACTGTTGCACAGCTACAAGGCGAACAGAAGAAACATGATATACACTTGCTTCCTTGCAAGCATTCTGGCTAGTATCTTAATGAGTTCACAACCTTCAAAAGATTCAGCTTTCTTTCAGGTATTAAAGACAAAATTTTTATTTCCTGTTATTTCACTTTTCCGTGAGCTACAATAAAAATCTGGGGTTCTCTCTTCCACTTACCCATGGATGTTACATGTTACCTGGACTCCATTGTAACCAAGAACAAAGTCTCAAATATTCATTTTGTTTAATATAAAACAAATTCACTTTTAGTGTACCAATGTCCCAGGATTCCAAGACATAATTAACTGGTAGTCTTAACTGAAAGAAATCTCTAGAAACAGATGCATCTAGCAAGCAGTGTATTGCTAGATTTCTTCCTCTGAGAAGTACTGAATTATATGCACTAGAGGATCATACGACCCAGGGGAATAAGATCATAGCATCTACATTAGTACATTTCTGAATTATTAACAGTAATTCTATAATTTTGTATCATTTCATGATCATTTTCTCAAAGATGATGACCTAATTATTCATTAGGTACTCAGAATATGTAAGGAGGCATGTGTACCTTGCCAGTACTTTGTCAGATATAGTCTGCAGAGGAATTGCCACACTGTATAGGTACATATTCTATAATATCAGTGTTTTCAGTTCTCTTATTGCCATCTCAGAAGATCTGCTCTTGCCTTTGGGCTCATCCTAGATGTTCTGTTATTTATCTTCTTTAGTGGTATTTTCAACTGAGTTACCTGACTCTGGAGGAATTTTCATATGTTCATTTATTTATGAATCTTATTTGTGAATCACACTCTAAGAAATGAGCAAGAAATTATGAGCTCTGAAGTCATAAGTAAAGAGCTTAAAAAATAAAATATTTTCAAAATCTATAAATATCAAATAGATAATGTAGTATTTGTGGAGAAACAATTAAATTAGTTTTCCCAAAGATAAAATGAATTGATTTAATTGTTGAGGAAGAAATGTGCACCAGTTTGGATTATTTTTTTTCAAATTGAAAAAGAAAGTAGCAATAGCTTTATCTGTACAATTCAAAATAAAATTAAAAAAAATTATAATTTACCCTACCTTTGTACCTCTGAAATATCATGTTTGCCTAAGTTAGTGGAAAATTTATCAGAATCACTTAGACAGGAAAATAACATCAAGCCGCTTCTAGTTCCAAGATACAGAAACACCAGTTAACCCTAGGCATCTTTCATCACAAATATTCATCATCTTTAACATTTCTTGGTCACTCTTACTGATTTGCCATTATCCTTTAATTAGTCTTTAAATCTCATGCTCATTTTCACGGATATGTCTATTTAATACTACGATCAATGTATCTTTTTTCCAACAGAAGTTTTCAGCTTAGATTTTGTTACTCTTTTTCAAGACACAAAACAGTTTTCCAGTTAAGGAACACATTACTGGAACGGATCTACAGGATCAGTCCTGCAAGTAATGTCAGAGTACCACTTCGTACTTCCTTTCCATACCAATACAGTTCCATTTCACCACTATTTCAATTGGAAGCCTGCTGTTGAACTTCACACTGCCAGAGATTACCTTTTATTTTTTAGCCTAACATTTATTCATGGTCAAGTGCCTCCATTCATTATGTTTACACTACCCTTCATCTACTCATAAATATAATTAAATATACTTTTGCTTTGTTACAGTCAACCAACTATGCTTTTTTAATCTTTACTCACGTGGCATTTTCTCAGTCCCTGAACAGTAAACATTTTCTGCACTTCCAGTAATCCAGTCTGAATTGCACTAGAGTCTATAAAATGTTATTAATATTCTTCTTATTTTGAAACAATCTCTTGTTATCTTGCATTTTTATATATATATATATATATTTGTCTATGTGTATATATATATATACATATACAACCCCCAAATCTACGAATTTGTTTGTAAAATTGTTTTGTGAATTCTCTTTTCTTAATAGAGAGCTGACTAGCAAAAGATTTCAAAACATTAAGAATTACTAACAACCTCATGACATGCATAAAAATTCATCCTTGTGTATATTTTTCTCAAACCTACTACTTGGGGGTAAATTGTTAGATTTTTTTAAAGCAGTCCAGATTGACGGGTTCTATAGATGGGATAACCTGAAGTATTTTACTTCAAAGTAACTACATTCAATGCCAAAAAGATAAGTGGCCACCTATAATACCCTAAAACCTGAATTAATTTCAGAAGAGAAACACAGAAGGTAAAAAAATAGTGCTAGAGAATAAATGTAGGAAATTTAGTCACTGAAATCATCCTGCTGTTACCTACTGTCCACAAAATTGAGCAGCACTGTGCCACTACACAATTGTTGTACTACACAAGTATTTTAAAATTCAATGAAACTCTGGCTACTTTTTCCCTTTTTTGTGGGTTTTGTGGGTTGTTGTTTTTGGTTTTTTTCTCAATCAAAAGCAATCTCCAGAAACATTATCACTATTAAAGAATCTGTTCATGGCATTGTTTACAAAAGTTCCTAAGAGACAGTGACTATTTTATTGTCGAATTTATCCTTTATTTTATTAATGATGAGAAGTAATCAATGGAATGCTAAAAAAAACCCCCAAACTTGTAAAGAAATCTAGTCTGAAATCTGAATCTTGTTTGAAGCAAGTTCAGTGGTCACGGTAACACCAGATGACAGTTGACTCTTGCCCATTGTGAAATAGGCATGGCTCTTCTAAAAAGGTCACAAACTTTTCAAATATAGGCACCATGTTTTAAGTTTTGCACATACAAAATATGTTCATGTCACTCATATTACACAATGTGGCAGTGTTATAAGTCTGAACGTTATTGTAAATTAATGGCAGAGAGAAGAGCCTAAAGCTCACGTAAGACTAATGACTGGGATAAATCCTGAAAAGAGACAAAAAGTATAAAACAACAGTTTTCCTGTTATATGTGGGTTTGTGTGTGCATGTGTGAGAGTGCATATAACAAAAATGTTTAAGAGTAAGTTCAGATAATAGCCCATCCATTTGTTCTCAGCTTCTTATCCAGTTTCATTGCAAAGGCTTTGATTTTAACTCCATGTTAAAATGCAAATTCAAATCCCATATAAACCATTAGTTAGTGTGTTGTTGGCTGGTTCGAACCAATCAAAATTGAGAATTACTGCTGAATGTCTTCCTTTTAATCTACTTGTCAGCCTCTGGATATGTAGGATACTTGACTGTCTCAATTTTCTCCTTAACTTTATAGGATGGGTACAGGCCTGTTCTTCCTAATTTCCTATTGATGCCTTTTGAATAACCATCCCAGTGATTTCCAGCTACTCCAATTATATCTCCAGGTTCCATGGGAATTTCATCAGCAGTTCGTGGATGATGAGCATAAATAGCAATCTGGTTGTGAGCATTCTGTCCCCCAAAATAGTAGATATCATCCAAAGAATGGAAATATGCTGAAGCATCTGGATGCAATGTCTGCATAATTTCATAGGCAACTCGACAAACCTTAGAAATAAAAATAGAAGAAAAGTCATTAACATTGTGTGTGCCTGCAATATACCCCAGAAGTCAGAAATCAATGTATTGTAAGTTTCCTGGGAGGATCAAGTTTTGGAATGCCCAAGTTTAAAAAATAACCCCTGATCAACGAACCAAAAAACCTGACAAACAAACAAACAAACCTCAAACCACTCACTCCCCAAAACTGGATATTTACTGACAAGATGCATGAAATTGCTTTTTAATTAATCCTCTGGTGATCGGATTTGGTAAACAAATAAACAAATTGATAAATAATTAGAACAGTCAACTCTTCAGTAAAAATTGAAAATATCTATATGAACACTAGCAATCCTGCTTTTAAAAATGAATGATCTCTAGCCAATCAAATGTAAGCACGAATTAAGTTTTTTTCTACTACTAAAAACTGTATTTACTTCCCTTTGAACCTTTAGAACTTACATTTTCTAAGTTTATCCTGCAATAATGAGGCTTTATGTTTACTTTTCTACAGGAAGTTCCAAATTTCACAACCAAGCAATTCCAGAAGTCCAAGGCTTTAAAATGCTGTTATAATATTAGAACAGTGATAGAATTATGACTGTTGGCAACTTAGAAGACAAGTAAACGAAACTGAATTTCAGCAAGACAATGATGTTGGTGAGAGGAAAGATGTATTTTTACTTGTCATTATATTCCATTCTATGAAGGGAATTTTCTTCAAACTGAACACAGGTCCCCATATCAGAATTGTGTTGTACTTCTTAGAGTTGCCAGAAACACAAAAGGCTACCACTATATTAAAGGAAGGTCTTGTTAACAATTGGCTAGAAAGCTCTTCTCTGTCAGGTGTCCGACTTGGCCACTGCGAGCTTTCTGATTTCTGATCTGCATTATTGTAACTTTCCCTGATTTTGCGTAAGTTTGATAAAGGTTAATAACTAACAATACACCAGATTTCTTCAATATGAAGAAGCATTTGAGCTTTTTCATAATTTTTAGTCTATGTTAATACAGCAAAGCTTGATTTTACTTTTCTCCCTTTGAAGATACAGTGAATAGAACTTTGATCAGTCAAACCAAAGGTATTTGTACATTCCTAGCTTCTTTGAGAGAGGCATTTGCTTTAAAAATGCAATAGATTTCCTTTTATCCCTCTCTATCTGAACTTTAAACTAACTTTTGAGAAGTAGCTTTCAGAAGATCAGGCTGAAGTTAATTATTTGAAGTACCTGTTACACACCATAACGTAGAAACCAATTTGATTACCCATACATTTGTAAAAGCTTATTTTTTTTATAGCTTCTCTGACTGCTTTTGATGTTTTGTTCTCTGCATGTGTGTGTACCCCAGGAAGAGGATACACACACACGTATTACTAAAGATTTTACATCTTTTCAGTAGAAATGCTTTTTAGCAAGTGCATCCTGCATATCTGACATAAAACATTCAACATCTCTCTCAGCAATTGTTTCCTTTGTAGCACCAAATGTGGATAACTAAACTGTAAGCTGTTGAGGACAGTAAGCAAAATGTCCACATGCAGAAATATAGCTAAAGCCAGCCTCCCATTTTTTATTCACAGATCCACTTGTTTTGCAGCCTGTATACTTACATGTACAATGCAAAATACAAATACTAATAAATTCTGGAAGGAACCCAGATTATGAAGAAAAATATGTCAGTCAATGGGAGCTATGATTTCATCTAAATGAACACTGAAGAGCAAAAAAAAATTGTTTTAATGTGTAATCCTAATTTTGCTATTGTGTTATGATTTGTGTAACTACCATGTAACTCTTCTATACTTCTCAATTAATGCGATGTTGCTGAAATACAGTGGCAAAATAGGTTGTTTCCCTTGACACCCCATCACTTGATGGGACTAATTTCTTAATAACAGCATTTTAAGGAAATATCTATTCTTCAGCTTTATATTAGTGTTCATTTAGTTTTGGTAGCATAAACTCAATACAGGAGAATTCCTGATTCTATTCACATACAGTGTCATTTTCTATTAATACCTCTGCAATGAAGTTTTGGCTCTTTCTGGCAAGGAAAGGAAAATGGAAAAAAAAGTCAGCATGTCTTTTATTTATAAAGTCTCATTAATGAGAAAGTCCAAAATCACAATGGAAACAAATTAGAAAACACTCTCAACCTTACTTTCTCATCATACATATTGGACAAAAGATGGTCATTGACAGCCTGATTTTGCCTACCTTTAACACCAAAATAACTATCAAATGGTTTATTTCATTGATGAAAAGACAGAGACAGCAATTCAAATGTTAGAAATCAAAGAATCAAATTTTAAATCCATAAAAGAGAAAACTTTATGAACAGTGGGAAAACTTGCAACAGACCTTAGAAAAGCCCAATACATGAAGATTCTGTAAAGAATCACATTGTTGCATGCACAGAAAAACTGGTGTTAAATTATTTTTGAGGAGTTTGAATTATTAAAGCACAAAAAATTGCCCAGAATAAATTAAGTAAATCATTGGACCAAATTCATAGTCCACCTACTGAGAGTATCAGTCCAATATTGGATTTCCTATACTTAAGTAGAATTTTCTGCAACTCTGGAAAACCAAATATGTTATCCAATAAACATGTCAATTGTCAAATGCATAGTGATGCAGAATGAGACTTAAGCTCAAAGATATCATGTACCACAAAGGTACTCTCAAAGGGGTTTGTATCAGATGACCTACAGAGGTTCTGATCAAGCTTCTTCGCCTTAACTCTGTTGATGTATTTTAATATAAACTCTTCTTTCAAAATTACTCCAAACTAAATTACAGTATATTCTATCCAAGCCATTTGCACCTATATTTAAACTATGTTTATTCCCAGGAATTTATTTAAAGCAAACATTTATCACTTTTAACACAGCTATATAAAAACAATAATAGCAGAAAACGTTATAGATATTTCATTAAGTTTTTATCCAAGACCATATGATTCTTCCTTCAGAATATCAACTGTCTCTACACAAATGCACGTGTGGCATTTAAGTCATACAGCCTTAGGTCTTAGTTCTTTCACTGAGATATGCATTCAGTGGATATACTTCAGCTAAATCAAACATTATTATTAAAGTGAATGGCTCCTCACAAGCTTTTCCTAGTGAGGATTTTTACTTTGGAGTTTACTCATGTCTTGGTTTGAAATAGCCTATATTAATAACCTTCTAAATATGCTATAAAAGGTCTCCTTACAGGGTGTGGCGAACAGTAAATAAAGTGTATGTACAAGGATGATTGAAGGATAAGAGGCTTTTCTATACTTTTTGTGGTTTTGCTGTCTTCTTGCTATGGCAATGTTATTAAGAATTCTGCTTGCCAAGATCAACATATCACTGTATTGACCATAAATTAGTGTTAATATTATGCTTGTTACTTATTTGTAATTACAGTGCAGCAGACAATTTACATTTGAGGCTGTGGAAAAATTATTTCTTTTTAAGTGAATTTTGACTTTTGAATTTTGTGTCCACTTCCATCTAACAGTGCAATCATGTGTGATTGTGTCACCTAAGAGAATATATGACAATAACACGTCAAAAACATTCAGTCTGATTTCAATCGTATGTTGCCATATTTGAATCAGGTGGATCAGCATATCACTCACAAAATACTGCTTGGTGACTTTTTGCTATGCTTTTAATCTTAAAACAGCTTTTTATAAAAGCTTTTCATGATATATGAAATTAATGTACAATATAATGCAATAAAGAACCAAATACCAACAATGACAATTATATGGTTCAGTTTCCTACTGGTCTCCAATTTCCTTCATCATATCACTCAAGAAAGGAAGCTTGTAGCATATAATTATGTGCAAAAAGAAGTCTCTACAGATTACAGGGGTCAGAATTCACGTTTATTATGCTGCCACTGGATTGCTAGAAATGGAATAGACTGAAGAGAAACTAAATG
Organism: Neopelma chrysocephalum; assembly: GCF_003984885.1. Taxonomy (NCBI): domain Eukaryota; kingdom Metazoa; phylum Chordata; class Aves; order Passeriformes; family Pipridae; genus Neopelma; species Neopelma chrysocephalum. The sequence goes on from NW_020897693.1 coordinate 16,209,742, forward strand.
TCAGTGCTCTTTATCTTTTCCACTCCCACCATCAACTAAGGCAACAGCAGATATGTTTGAACTGTAGTAGAATGCAAGGATGTGTAGAAATGGATGGAAACAAGCGGTATATTTTCTTCATGCAAAATTAAGGTGTTAAACATGTTTACAATTATTTTTATCTATTTCAAATGCCTTACCAAGCTGCATAGAGATGGATGGATACAAGTTATACATTAACTTTATGCAAAACAAGAAACTCAAACATGTTTAATATTTTTTCTTGCTTATTTTGAATGTCTTAATTAAGGCAGTAACTTCAATTAAAGAGAAGTAACCAATGCTTACAGTCCTCTAAATGTTCACATAAAATACCAAGCCTTTGATTCTGGCCTGAAATTTTCATGAGAGGTCACTGAGAACAAGATAACAGGAGCATGAAGAAAACTAAGATTTAAAACTGGTACATATAATCCACATTGTATTTGCATTGCAGTTTACCTGGGATGAAAATGTACAGACCAGGAAGTCTGCCTGAGACAAAAAGTGAATATCCAAAATAACACCTCTTAGGGAGTTTTCAGTATATCGGTTATGAAGTCCTGCTGACCAGGATATGGAGTTATCGCTGATAAATTCATAATTTGGATACCTGTGAAAATACAACACACTGTTAACAGCAAAAAAATTTATTTTAAATTTTTTTAAGAAGCATTATTTCCGCTGCAAGTTAAGGTTGACAGTTTGTGTTAAGTGAGTCTCTGCCTTATAGGAAGTGAATTAAAATTTTGCTGAACCCTGTAGAATGTTACTGCTGCCTCCAATCATGCCCTCTATCTAGAAAAGAAAAGAAATAAAAAGATGCTGTAAGTCTGTCTGATATGTAACACTGTAGAGGAAGCGAAAAAATATCAGGAATTATATGTCACATTCTGCTAATGATGGTGATATGCTGATTTTAGATGAAATATAATCCAATCACTTAGTTTTCTCTACTGCTAAATAGGACATGGGATTCTAACTTTACTATACTACATTTACTACCACACTGTTTGTTAGATACTGATTATGACACTGCGCAAAAAACCCCAGTCACCTGTAAAAGGGACATATTTAATAAATTAATCTAAATTAACAAAACCAATAAAAAGTCTTTTATTGTTCTTAAAGTCACATGGAGAACAAATTTTGCAATTTACTGGTCAAAAGGAAATAAATGTAAAATTTCGTGCCAATGCACTTTTCTTATTATAAAAAAAAGCAGTACTACTTTAAGTCAAAATATTTTATTTGAAATATAAAATCTTGTTTTATATTATTTTTAAAATAAAAGATTTTATCATGTAACAACAACTACTTAAAAATATTAAAAAGTAATGGTCTTTCTCAAAATATTTATGCCCCTGTACTGGGGAACTAAATCTGAAAGAAACTGTGAAAAGAAGAATGAATTAATTAAATTTTCAATCAGCCCCCTATCACATTTTTAGAGACATAACAAAGGTGGTAATTACATTGATGTTACACATTAATTATATTTAAATCATGAAGTGCAACTCAAATGGCTAACCACTCAACTACAAAATTTCAACTGCAGGGCTAATTATAAAACAAATACATACATACATATATATAATTATATATATAAATATAACAACTTTTTTTCAAATTTACAACTTCATAGCAAATATAAATCAATACATTACATAAGAGAGTAAGGCAGCTAATATTACATTTGTAAGAATTAAACATTCTGATACTGTTTAATAAAGAAAAATAAAAATCTAGAGCTGCCTGTAATGCTGGAACAACAATAAATTAAACCCATAACTAGATGTTTCAAAGTTTGACAGCTCTGTGATAAACATTGCTCAAAACAAGGTTTAAACTCATAAGGTCTTGTAAAGGTAAAGAAGTTAACATGTACTTGTATACAACAATGCAGCATATGCATACACTCCGGACACACATCAGACATGATTATGACAATCTCTTCTTAGAATATGCCCAATTTATTCCATTGTAATGTTAAAAATATGGACAAACTGTTTTCAGAAGTGAAATGGACAAGCAGAGGCTGGCTTTTGTGACTACCAAATCAGGAAATAATTTGATTTGCTTAAGAGCAAATCAAAAAAGTGTATGCAAGTCTCCCACATTTGATGTGGAATGTATGGTAAATTTCACATTAATAGCAGGACAACTTTAAAGGCTGTATTTGATCATGTATGTCAGGGAAAGTTCCTACTATATTAAAAACAAGACAAAACAAAAAAGGAAGAGAAGGTGGAAATAGTATTCATTTACTATAAGACCTCTTCTGAGAAATTACAGGAGCATATGAAACAATAGTTTTTTCAATAAGAACTCTTCCACAATTTTCCTTCTCATCCTTTCATGTCTAACATTTTTTTGTTAACCACCTATCAAAATGATGGCACCATAATATTTGCAATACATTCTATTCCAGTTTCCATTGTGTTAATCATACTCATGTTTTTAAAAAGAAAAAAGTACAGACCAAATGGAAATATGTCCTACTCTGAAAACTAGCTGAGAAACAGAGATAAGCATCAATCTTATTTCAGTGAAAGAACTCTGAACAGAGCAACATGAAGAACATTTAACAGAAGGTGGCATTTCTAGGGACAGTGAACATGGTAAAGATATTTGCACTACTCCTTGCAAGTTCTTGGCATCGAGAATACCGCTAAAATTAATCACTTTCTTCAGACTTCAAAAGCCAGAATCCACATGCTGTGTAGAGACAAAAGATCTTTCCTTGAAGAATCTGATTCCTTACTAGCAAAAGATCAGTCAACTTTAAGGAATGAAGCACAAGGAAAAAAGTATCATATTGGATCTGATTAAAAAAGTAGTCAGAATTATTTACACATCTTTTTATGCATAAATTTAAAATTTTCTCCTTCTTTCCTTTATTCTGGAAACAGTCTTTGAGATGCTTTTAAATCTAGTCTTCAATCCAGTTTGTAAAATTGATCCAAATTCATCTAACCAACAGTTTCAGAGCCCATTTCTTCAAACCAGTGATCAAAGCTTATAATTTATCCACTCACACATTTAAGTTTTCAAACAAGCACTTTTATGTTTTCCCACACACACAATGTTCATGCTTGAAAAAGAGGTTTCTTTTAAAATGTTAGTAAAATAGCAGCCATATTCAGTGTGACCAAAGAATCTTCTTATCCACTATCCTGTCTCCAACATAGGCTGAAAGCAGCACATAAAGAAAAATACCAAGAAAAAGGGCAAGCGTATACTCCTCTCAAGCCGTATGTGGCCCACTGACTTCCTGCATCAAGTGATGTTTAATTCTCCTTCCCATTCACTATAGTGCTTTAGATTCTATTTAGATCCGATTCCTGCAAAAATGGCTGCAAAGAAAGTGGAAATTCAAAAGTTCTATAGTTAGCTCGTGCTTCCTTCCATTCCCTTTTCCTTCTGTATTTATATTATGACGAATGTAATACAGTGTAAGCTTTTGGGAAATGTTTTTTCTATTGAAGTAAAACTTAAGCACAATCCTATTACTAGGATTCCTGAATGTTTGGCAAATTATTAATAATATGTCATATTTTTACTGACAAAATCACCTAAACACAACATTTGGCAGGATGCCTTCTAGCTATACTCACACATTCTCTTCTCTAAAACAGGAAAGGACAAGACTATGAATCATAGAATCATTTAAATTGGAAAAGACCTTTAAGATCATTGAGTACAATCATAAACCCAGTCAAGTCCTCCAGTAAATGATATCTCTAAGTCCCACACCTCCAATACTTTTAAATACCTCGAGGGATAGAGGTATTCGCCTTCCCTGGGCAACCTGTTTTAAGATAAATCCAAAGAATGGAAACCAGTATAACTCTGTTTTCTTTGTATCGGACTACATACATGTAGTATATCTCCTCCACATGTCAAAAAATAATACCCAATTCTTCGAAAGCTATCTAACAGATTCTTGAAATCTATGTACAGGCCAGGAAGGATTTTTTTTTCCTCATAGGAGAAGGGGAAAACACGAAATCAGAAGAAGGTAGGGAAGAGATAGTTAAAAACCTTTTCTTCCTGCACCTACCAGCCTCAGATAAGAATACAAATCAAGCACTATGGGACTATTTCAAGTTTCAATTGGTTTGAGAAGCTGATCAACTAGTTATGTAACTACAGCTTATCACTGCAGATGCAAACCGAGGCAAGTCCCAAGCTCCTGTTCTCAGTTTGCTAGGCCTGTGGAAGTGTCCAGAAAAGGCACTACAAAGTTTCTTTCCTCTGAAAGAAGATTGTGAGCATATCTGTAAACAGACAGAGTAACAAATAATGTGTTTTCTCACATCTGAAGGATTGCTGAATTCTATATACCAGACATACTATGACTCGGGGCAGGGGGGGATAGCTCAACTACAGATAGTGCACAGACATTAACCTGTTATTGTGGAAGTAGATAAAAAGTGAAAAAGAAAAAAAAATACAGATTACTTTACAGGTAAACATTCTGGAAGGAAGAATGTGATTTGTTTAATTTTTATCCTCATAGACATGAGAAAGAGACCTAAATAGATTCATATATAAAGCAGAAATATATTAAATATGGTTTCTTAAGAATTTATGTACATATTCAGCTGTATTATTTTGAATACCTTAAAGAGTATTCTATAGATACTGTAAAGTAGTATTATAGACTAGAAATACAAATACTAGACAATCAAAAATTTGCACTTGAAAACTATTAAATCAGTCAAAGAAAAAGCAATTTAGACCATCCCTAACATATCACCTATATAGGACAAATACCATGACCTCTACTTACCAGAAGCTGTCAGATGCTTTATCCCATCATCATTACAGCTGTTGAACTCTCAACCACGCTTCTCTACTGAAGGTGTTCTACATCATCCTAATTCTGAAAATATATCACTTCTTTCCTTCTTTTGGAAATTAAACAAACAAAAACACTCTACAAACTGACAGTAGTGACTCCACTATTTTTACTACTGTAGTTGCAGTTAGCAGACATCTGACTGCAAGGGAAGTTCCCGAAAACATTTCTGTTTTCATGACTATGAACAGTTTAAAATACTTCTCTTAACAGAAACAAGATGCCTATTCATGTGAATGTTGGCTAATTTTTCATTATTTAAATGCCAACACTGTTTGACAGCCAATCACTCTCATGTAGAGAGATATAATATCTAGTACTTTACTAATATTATTGCACTAAATAAAGAATGCAACATAAGCTACTGCAATGTGACAGCTGTTTCTATCAAAGCTTGGTAGTTCAATATGACTTTTTTGTCAGAAGTGTAAACTAATTTGTAGTTGATTTCACAAGAAGAAGAAAATTTTCTTTACTGCCAAAAAATGACCTTAACCTGCCTTCAGATGCCCTTAAATGCCAAAACACCAAATCCTGCCTCCTGTAAAATCACTGTAAGTTTCAAATGCCTTCTGATCAATTGCAAGCAACAGTAGGGTGTGAGCAACTTAGGAAATTATGTTTCAGTGTAAGCTTTGACCTGAAAACTCAGCAGAAACACATAAAAAAATTCTCCACTACTTAGAGATTCTACGCCTTTCATTAAGAAAACATACAAAATCAATGCTGTACTATTGAGCTGTATCTTACCATATTGCAGTAAGACTGTGATATGGAATGGACCTGAACTGTAACGCTTAACATAATTCAGTACTGTTTTACTGAACACATTACACTTCTACAATTAGTTTTTGTTGCTATTGAAAACTTGGGATGATATGTTTACATAGGTAGAGCATCTCATTATTATTCACAAAGAGTGCTAAGAACTGAAAGGTAAACAAAAATAAAGAAAAATGCATAACTAAGATCGTTACAGAAACAGTGAATTCTGTTATGTTACAAACTAATTAAAGTTACGTAGGACAGTACAATGAATTAAGTATTATAACCTCAATTTTGTATTACCTGTCTTTTCATTGTTTAGATTTGCACTTTAATTGTTATTTTATAATTGTTTCTGATACTGTTCTTGCTTCTACACATACAAAAATGAAAGGATTAGGTTGCCATCATCTGGAGTTCTGTATGTTCATTTAGTTTTTATAAAACACCATAATTTTAAACAGCAGCCCTTTATAGATATGAAAGAAAAATAGAAATAGCACAGTTGAAATACAGAGATTTTCAGTGCTGTAGAAAATTCCTCTAATAGAAAATAACATTTTCTGCTTACCTTGTATATGCCAAAGAAAATTTGTTATCTTATATATTTTTCCAAGAATGTCTACCAAGGATAAAACAGTTCAAAAACTTGCCACTATTGAGTAATCTTGATTTTAAGAAGTATTCATTAATTAAAAGTACTAATTTACATGTAAATACAGGCCATATTAGGAGTTAATGAATGCAAACTGGATATCCTCATTCAAGAGAGCTAGAAGTGGACAAAGGGGATAAAAAGGGACAGAGACACTGCTACAGGTCAAGAATCCCAGATATAGTTAAGGACAAACTTTAAAACTATTCATCATGTAGGGTGAAAGTCTTCTAAGTTGTCAATATAGAAGTCTATCTGAAAGTCATCAGAAGCTTTTCAACCTTTTCGTCTGGCAGCTATTCACAGAAAGGTATTTTTTGGACAGGTGAAACTTCTTAATATATTTGCCAGTTTTTACAATATTCCTAAATAGTTTATTTTTAATATGTATGTTTTAAAACAGGTTTGGCGTGTTTATTATTTATATTTCTACCTCCCTTTTGCAGCATTGCTTTGTTTTTAAATAGTCAGAGGTATCTTGCTCAACTCTTCTAGATTTTTAACATTAAGCTCTGAAAAGCTTACTTTGGGGAAAAAAACCAAAAAAAGCATATCTTAGAGGAAAATCAAAATCACTGGAAAATGAAATGCAATCTGAACTGAAAAAAGGATGAAAAAAATTATACTAAAACTTGGGTGTGCACAATAGTCAGAAATTGTAAAGCTAACCAGAAGGAACAAACTGTAATATAAACATAATTCATCTTACTTAGACTTTGCCTCTTGCAACAAGGAAGGGTCATCTGTAGCCAAATACACTCTCTTTTTATCAACTTGCATTCTGCGAGCGAGAAGTTCAAACCGTTCTTCAACATGTACCATGTATTCTTCAATCGGATGAAATGCTGCCTCTGTTCCTACTTTGTCTGTCCTTCGAACGTGAACACTGGGAAAAGGTAGAATACAATACACGCTTTAGCAAATGAAATTTTTACTCTAAGTTTCATGCCTGTGCTTTTAGAATGCACATTAATTGAATTCCTACATAAAATAAGGAAGGATTAAAAGTCATCCATGTCCATCAAGACACAGTGACAACATGAAGTTAGCTGTCAGTCTGTTCTTGAAAGCAATATAGTAATCTTGAACAGAAGGCACAAGGTAACTGAAGAAAAAGAATGAAGGACATTGAATTACAGTATACGAGGTGTTTCTTTTGTGCAGAAGGTTAAGTTATCTGTTGTAGCTAGATAATGCTTGATCAATACAGCTCAAAATGAAACCAGGAATATTTCCATCATGGATATATTGCAACACCAACTACAATGCATGGTTTGAATGAAAGTTGTTATAAATGCATCTTTTCAACCTTCTTGAAACCTAACAAGTCTTCATATACACCAGCGGTGAAGGGGCCTACCAACTCAACGGTCAAAAGCCAACTAACATTTGGACAAACCTATTGTGTACTCCTCAAAAAGAAAGTTTAAGGTTTGAAGGAAAATTGTGGCAAAGGAAGTAGTAGTTGCAACTCTAGTACAGCAGCAGCAACATTTTTCATGTTATATGACAGCAAAACCTTTCTTACACAAGCTGCTCTTTATTGCCCACAGGTGCTTTCCTTCCTTCTCCCCATATCTCCCCATACAGACCGTTCCAATTCATAGTTACCACTGAGAAACAACAACCATGAAAAAATCAGTAGGGAAGCAAAAGGCACATACCATGTCCATATATAGCCAGTGATAAAATTAGTTGTGGATTGTGGCATGTAAAATGTAGGCTTAGCCTCTTTTCCTCAAATGAAAAAGCTATAGGCACTTAAAAAGAAGACCCAGATAGTAAAGTGTCTGGGTCTTTAATTGCTGTAAGGCAATTAAATTAACAAAATTCTGTATTACTAGACGTGAAATGACATGTTAAAAAATCTTTTATTGAGATGCCTTTTATATATCAGTCCAACTGCAGGTAGACAAGTATGCTGAAGGAGTACTTGTAATCAAGTTGTATTATGCACAGTTAAAAAATAATAGCTTCACCTAGAAATCACCCTCTCTCCCTAGAAAATACTTGAGGCTCTTGGATAATCATTATAAAACAGTTTTTCCTGAACAGAAACCACTACATACACATATTAAAGCACAGAGAGTTAAAAAGAAAACTAAATACCCACCCGATCACTGGATGTTTGAAACCAAGTTTCCTTGTGGCTTCCTCTATTTCTTTTTCTAGCCAAGGCTGTGGACGAATCAAGTATTTCACAAACTGTGAAACCCACCACACTGCAGGATCCCCATGTACACGAATTAGTCTATCAGCCAAGTCTTCAGGGACAGCCAAGGGTAAATAAGGTGGCCGTGGGTGTAAGCTGTCAACAATGGGAAGTTCCACCACCTGAACATCCTTATCATTAGCCTCACCTGTTTTAAAATACATACTAGGATGAGTCAAGTAGTTTACTTTATTAATAAACTTTACCATTGGCAAACAATATCCCAAACATATCAGCTAATCTGTATCTTCAACTTCAAAAAGACTACCTAACCCTTGTTCCGCTTTTTCAAAATAGCATTAAAAAATCTAATAAAAATCATAGTTCTAGACTGGACTTATATATGAACTGTATCTAACAATGCACTTAAGTAGAACAAAATTGAAGGTCCTTGAATTCTTAGCAGCTGGTAGTTAATAAAATACAAAATGTGTTCCTCTTTATATATTCATACCTTTTAATATACAACTACACCATTACTGTCTGGTAAGGCTCACTTGGACAGACTTGTTATTTAAAATGTCTAAAATTCAATTAATTGTTAAAAATTAAACAAAGAAATATTTTGAGGCATGAGAAATTGTTAAAAAAATAACTACGGCTCTGCTGCTCTTTTGAATACATTTTATTGGAGTAGATCTCAGCATTTCAGACATCATTACAACCACTGAATTAGCTATTCTGTTGATAGAAGAAGAGAAAGACAATTCCTGGCTTCAAGAACTTAAACTATGAAGATAAGTAGCAAATTAAATAGATCAAGAAAAACACAAGCACAAGCAATGTATAAGCATGTAATGTACATTCAGGTAAGAATTTGTTATCTTTTCAATACTAACTATAGTATGGGATGGATGCTTTAGAAGGGCTTAAGAGCTACTAAACATTTTTTTAAGAGTTTTTACAAATTACATGAACACAAGCATCTACATAATTGATAATTCAAAGCTATGTTCATATAGTGAAATAAATTATAATACATGACAACATAAAACAAAACATTACATTTTTGAAGCACTGAACATTTCAGGTAATATTTCCACTGTGCTCATTTGCTCCAAAATAATGTTTCTGTTGTTTGCAGTGTTTACTGGCAAAGATGGTTAGTTTTCCCTTTAGTGCTCACCAGCCAGGAAAGAAAACTGCTTTAAATACAAGCAAATCAAACTCATATAACTGTTGATGACCAAGTAAATCTTATGGCAGAAAAAATCAATTCAAGGCAGTAATAATGAGTTTAAGAGTTTAAGAACAGTTAAAAATCCCAAAGGTTAGAACACTTTCACATGCACTTATGTCAGCATACTTGGGACAAAGTCCTAGAAGTATGATAATTGCATGATTAAGTCATACATTGCCAGAATGTTACATTAACATCCATGAGCCTACCAAGACTAGTCAAAATTCAGCAGTAACTCTCTGAGATATGGCTATGTAAATAAGGAATGTTTGTTATTCTTAGGTATATTTTCAATTAATTTTTACTAGATTTCAAAAATCTAGATTCCTATTCAATATTTCATCACTGCACTGTATAACATCACTGTAAGGGGAATTTTTTAGAAGAATTTCCCATTGAATATGTACTACAGGTATAGATGATCCTTTTTAATTCAAGAAGCCAAATCGTATTTTTATCATCTATTATATCACACATACAGGAAAAGATTAAATAAAAGTTCATAAATTTAGTAAAAATACTGAGCTTTAAGTCTTCTTATAATATGATGGATAATATTTTATTAGTATGACTTCAGAAAGCTGCAATAAAGAAAAGCATCATGAAGCCATGGAAGTGCAAGTGCAGATGTGAACTGTCAGGCAGAAGTTTAGACAAGAAATATTTAGCTTGGGAATGGTATGAAAGAATGTTAGAGGTTCCATTCTTTTTACCCTTTCCCCTTCAACTGACAGTGTGGGAAGGAAGAGGGTGGCAAAATAAGCAACAGCAATCTTAGCCAAGAGAAGAAAGGACTCCAGTCTTAAGTTAGAGAAGGAAATTCACTGCAACCTTTCAAGGGGAAAAAGCACAGATGCAAAGTGCATATAAAAAGGTGGATTTTTGTTAAGTACAGTATCACTGACAAGCTTTTAAACTTTATTCTATCACTGAAAAAATACACTGATGTGTAAAGACAGTCATTTGGAAAATCTTGCTAGTGATAAAGCTGATTGAGCAATCTAATTTACTGTGACATTCTGACCCTAGAAGACCAATTCTGACCCAATTTCAACCCAATACATCTTTTCATCCTATTTAAAGGATAAGAGTGTGCTTCTAAAAATTTCCACAGGCTGTCTTAAGGTTTTGAAGAAAACGAGATTTGCCAGAAATAACTAGGAAAGCTCTGAGCATATATAGCAAACTACATTAAAATATCACAAAATCACAAGAATATCAAAGAAGATTGTTAAAAAAAAGAATCAGATTTCAGCTTTCAACTGTATGTGATAGGATGCTTGATAGTAATGAAACTGCAAGATTTGTTGCGAACCAAAGTCAGAAACAACAGAAACGTATTTCATTAAGGAAAAACAAACAATTTGATTGTTCAAAATAACTACTAGGTTGAGTGTTAGCAAGTGCTCTTTGAGGTAGGAATAACTCCTTTTTGAGAAGGAACTGAAAATATCACATGGTTATTTCACAGAGATTAAGAGTTCCTTACTTTGTAAAACTATACAATATGGAACCCAATAAGGGAACTATTACTGAAAGTATGGGTAACAAATGGAAAGTCATAAAATGAAATATTCACAACTACAAATCAAGGGATGTGTTGATATTACAATTAGACATTTTGAAATGGTTACAAAAGCCCCTCATGCTTCAGGATTGCTGTTAACAGTTACTGATGACAAAATAATCATGACACAGTAGTGTGTTGAAACAATGCATATAACGGTCTTTAAAAAAAAAAAAATCAAATGGTAAATATAGTATGGCTACTTGCAATGATGTTCTATTTTCTTAATGCTTTACATAAAATTAACATCTCCATAATCAAACACACAGATATGTGTACAATTCAGGAAAACTTTATGATAACTCTCTAAATTTTATTACCTTTATCATCATTTTGAACAATGAAGAAAAAACTTCCTGTTAGTCTTCACTTACTTTTAAAAGTATGGGAGAGCAGATGCAGTAAAAGGAAAACCTACAGCAACTTTCTCTTGGACAAAACCTGTTACAAGTAACTCTTTAGTAACCCTAAGAAGTAAACAACTCTCTGCAACAGCCATATAGGCAAGTGACAGCTTTCTTTTCCTACCGATTACTTTTTTTTTTTGTGCAGTGTTTGTAGAAAGATTCCTAATACTGTCCTATTTTCAACAGACATAGTTTAAAAAACTGTTATCCTTTTTTGGATAGCAGGATACTGTTTTAGTTGACTCGAAAGCAAGCTGCAATCAAAATCAATGATAGAGGAGATAACCAAAACTCAGTCAGATCAATAGGCAAGCAGATACATTAGAAAACAATTAAGTCATGTTCCTGATTCATACGAACTGTATCTGTTCAATTGAATATAGTGAAGCAGAGCTAAAAATACAGAATGAACTTTTTATCCACACATTTCTTCAGTTTTTAGCTAAATACTCTCTTATTTGTAAAATATTTGAGTTTTTCAACTTCTCAGCTGTATTTTGTTAATAGATAAGGCATAAAAGGTAATAATCCATACTAATGCTTGTATCTTTTTCTCACGTTGGTAGTTCAAATCACAGCATTATCATGTCAGTCAGGTCCAATTCCCTGCTCACTGTTGGTCCAACTTTGACATTTGAATACAGAACCGTAGAATTATTTAAGGTGGGAGATAACTCTGGAGTTGTTACACGTCATTTACATGTCAGTAATATTATAAATTACTTATTCTTTTGTGATTTATTTTGCTTTTACAGTTGCCAAAGTTTGTCACAATAATTCTATTTATAGCTTGTTTAACTTTCATGATTCCAGGTGCTATTTTTCAGTTTGGATTAACCTAAATAATTGTCCTCTAAAGTTCTGCAACTTAATTCATTTTTGCTTCACTGAGTAACCAAAAGATTGAATGTGTTTGCAATAGTCATAAAGTACCGCAATATTAAGAACGCTCACTCTTACCCCAACAACATGTTCTGGACAAAGATCATGGACTGTATAGAAATCGATTTTTATTCAAATGACCCATGCCAGTTGCACCATCTAGTTCTTATTTATTACAATTTTTTGGATATGTTCATCACTAATACATCAGTAATACAGTTTCAATTTCCAAGAGTCCCACTGATTACTTTTTAAATACTGAAATGAGCTCTGTGTGTTATAAAAAGCATAACTTTGCTTCTCTGGAGTATCCCAATGTGCCTTAATCGCTTTATAGCCCTCGGGACTTACATGATTTTTCATGATCTGGCATAACCTTACTAATAATAATGGCCCATCTTCGCGAACGAAGATTTGGGGAAAGGTCTTTTTACCTTTCCAGCCTGCGCAATGGATTTTTTAGGTGAGACACAGCCTGCGCTGAACTGAGCCCACCCTTTAATCCTAAGGTTCATCTGCCGGGGCCAAGCAAGCTTGTACAATGGCAGTGAGGTCCTCAGGACGTAGGTTTGTTTAGAGTGTCCTTCTCATAGATGGATGGCCACACAGGGCTAACAACCTCCATCAGGCCAGGAGACCGGGGACTCGAACCCGTGGTCGCAGCAGTGAAAGTCCTGCACGCTAACCACTAGGCCACCAGGGGTCTCATAACCTTACTATCTGTCTGGTTTTCAAATTTAATCTGTGTCCTTCTAGTTTAAAGCCCATTTAGAACCTTTTGCTATTTGTATCTTTTATATGAATTTTTTGATACCTGAAAAATGTTGGTTTGGCTCAAAAAAAAAAAAAAAAAAACAAAAACCTTTGGAATTTTGTCATTTTAGCTAACCTTACTTCCTGCTTTCTGAACATTGGCTCATACCTGCACTTGGATGGGCATTTTTGTTGGGTGTTCATTACTTTCTTACTTGAAAGGAGGCTGAAATTTTGCCACGCAATCACTACTATTAGTTAATGTTAACTGAAAACCTGCTTGATCATTTATTCTCCTATTATTTAAAAATTCACCAGCTGATTTAAAAGTATTTTTTTAAGAAGTTGTCCTTAAAAGCATGCCAAGGAATACCATGCTAAGGACATTCCTGTCTTGTAAATGAGAACTGCAATTTAATTTCTGATTCTGTTGCTAGAAACACAACTGAGTAAACTCATATAAAAATGGAATTGCTTCACTGCTTTTCTGTTTCTATAATATACTTATTCAAGCTGATTTAAACTTGCATAGACTAATCACAGATCTACTTAACTAAGCTCTACATCTTGAAAGACAGACTGCCAATTTGAAACCTTACCCAAGTGAACAATTCTTAATTCAACCACATGAGCTATGTCAGAGTGCTAAGAACGCTATTTGATTAGCACAGGATATGGTGAGAGAGACTATACTGAATTCTCACAAGGCTCCTCATTGTCTTGCTGGCTACTGTTACTTAATGCAAAGACAGCAGGTTCAGGGTTCATCAATGATATTTTAATGCTTTTCTCACAAATCAAATAAGGTAAAAAATGAAAACTATACAAAGTTATGGTGTGTTATGCTACTTATGAATGGTCAACTAGTTCAGAAGAAAGAAAAAGTAGGCTTTTATCTGTTCTGTGATGCAGACTACATCTCCTACAACTATCTCTTGGGGATTTCCAAACTTAATAAAGTTACCTCACAAGAACTTTATGCTATAGTTGAATTATAAAATGGAATTGACATGAGATAAAAATCCTATTTTTCTTCTAAAGTACTCAGTGTAAAATATCACTCCTATATCTAAATGTTTTTTCCTCTAAGGTTTTGCTTTGTACAATTTTTAATACAAAATTTTTGAGCTTAGTTTCTGATTACTTTCTCACTTACTAACTTTTAATCATCCTTTACATAACCAAACCTTTTAAGGCAGGAAGGTGTTGAATAAATTTGGTGCAATTCTGATTTAAAGAAACTGAAAATACAGTCCTTTTTTCCCCAGGTTTCATATGCCATATGAAGAGTGTTGTTCCATTTATCATCCCAAGAGGTTGATTCTCAATAGCTTCAGGAATGAATACACAAAAATGTTTTCTAAGATGCCAACGTGCCTTTTATTACTTTTTTCAATCCAGCACTCCCAAGGCTTTTTTCCTGAATCCTTCCTCTCCTCTCTTGCACAACTCTTGCTACTATACTCACTCTCATGTCTCTTACCACTCTCTGTACTATTTACCTGTTGAAAAGTGATATCTGTGGTCTGTCACTGCTTCTCACTTGCTCGCAGGCCTGAATGTTGACTTTAGCACACAGTCTATCCATTTTGAGGACTTCTGAGCGACCTTACCAAGACCTATTTCTTTTGGTCAAATTTGGCCAAAATTCATCCCACATTCAGAACTTGTACTAAGTTAGGATTAAAAAGAAAAAGAGCAGATAGAAAGGTAAAGTATGACAACAAAACTTTCGCTCTCACCAGAAACTTGCCTAAAATACTTCTCTGCCAAAGATACTATTTTATCAGTTCCCTCCTAAAAAGTAAAAGTGTAACAATAGTCTTTCTGCTCCTCCAGAAACCACTAACTTCCAGAGTTCCTGAACTACCAACACGTCTTTGTAACACACGTGGCTTTCAATAGTATTTATCTTCCCATGTCATTCTGGTTCTTTGAAAATCCTACCCATAATCAAAACCACAATGTAAAGATAGACAGTGCTCTTACTGCCTTAACACATTATGAGATTTCAGTAAATATTTTCCCTTTTGGACCTAACAGAAGCCTGAACTGAGTGTAACAATTTCTGCATTTGAAATAGCTCTGTCTCTAACAGAACTAAAGCAGTAGCAACTACTGAAGCCTTTAGAGCCTCCATTCCATTTTTAGCAAGCTCAGGAGAGCTGTATTATAAAGACCTATATTTCTGTTTCACTCTGTTGAAAACTTCTTATCACTTATTAGAAGTTTTTTGTGGCAATTGCCACATCACTTTGAGAAAACATCAAAAAGTAAAGATTTTTCCCTTCCTCAATTGTTTAGATACGCAGCATGACAGCTGGAAAGTTTGCAGATGAAGTGACTGCACAAATTGACTTCATATAACAGTCAGCAGACTATTAAACTAAGAAAAAATCAAGAAGCTTACTAGTAATTTATTTTTCCTTTTATCTTTATATATTCAAACTGCTTTTGAACAGTGCCTTATTTCATCTAAAAAGCCTATATCAAAAGGGGTACCTGCCTAAGAGGAGTTCCAATTCCCCAGCTACCAGAAAATATCATAAAATGTATTTGCAGAGGGAAATACACTTTTATAAATGAAAAGGGGTTTTGCCATGTTATCCAAGTTTAGTCATTCAAGTAAACAGTAACCACAGCTGATGATTTAAAGGTAAGATCTTACATAAGGATAGCTGAAATAACTTAGGAAAACATATAAAAAGGACCTTTACAGCAATATTGAAAAAAGACTAATTTTGGATTTGATTTCAAATAATTCTGCTGAAGCTTATTCTCTATTTCAGTCTACTGTTAATTACTATATCCTTGAAAATACTTCCAAATACTTTTGTATATTAGGTTATCTTTTCTGGAACACAAGATAGACTACTTTTATAATAATCCTTCAGCATCTTCAGGGACTTATCTCTTGCATGCATATGCTCATTAGACATATATTTGAGCCTGTAACAAGCATGTATAAGCATGTAAAAAACAAGACATCATGCAGACAATATTTCATATCTCATGACCTAGAAGTTTGCAACAGGTCATGAGAATGGAGTTAATATTTGCACTTGGTTGTCCACGCATCTATTGGAGGAGTGCTCCCAGTTTAGATAAGACATTTACTGTGTTTTTGAGCTAGCGGTTTATAAATCCCAATCTTTTATTGTCCTAATATGAACACTTGGAAGACTCATCTTTCAATGAATTAGTAAAAGTACCTCCATATGCAAGTCTAAATGGCACAAAACTCTCAAGGTATGAGTAGAAGACAGAAGGACATTTTAATTAGCCATAAATCAAACAGGAGACAATAAAACTATTATGTTGTTTGAAATTCATAGCACTGAGGCACACGTCACCTTAACAATGCATCTGAAAGAAACAGGGATGCATTCTATCATATGGTCTACCAACACGAAAGGAGAAAAATCAAGAGTGTAATTCTGCAATAATGGAAAAGGAAGGTTTTCTATCTTCAGTCATAGGGGAAAATGTAATGGAAGTATTAATAAAAAACCCAAGATAAATCACATATAATGTTTTCTTCCTAACTATTACAGTAATGAACTATTATTAATTTGCATACTACTGGAAATTTAAACCCACTACCATTTCTTACAGGAATTAAGGGTACTTGCAAACAAAATACCTGTGGTGTTGAGGTTTGTCAAGTATTTATGTAATAGTAAATAGCAGAAAAAGGAACATTAACACAGTGGCTTTTATGGACATGCAATGCCAAAAATATGATATTATAGTAAATATTTTTCTTTGAATATTACATATTTATTGCTTCATATGAAATGTTAACAAAATAAATGTGTGTCTTCCCATATGGGTAGGAAACCAATGCAATAAAATGCAGCTTTTCAAATTTTTTATCCTTTCACAACACTAGAAAGAAATCAGTGGGCTGACGGCCTAAAGATTGAGAAACAGAAACATAAAATGCAAGAAATTACTTCTGCCTTAAAAGCCTTAGTACAGCTTTCAGCTATTTCACATGGTGGAAAAACTGTTTCAGAACCATTTGCCTACAAGCATCTTTTCTTTGTGACATTCTGAATCTATTCAAAAAATATATCTTGAGAATTAGCTGACATTTTTAGGTAGTTTTTTTAATTCATTACTCAAATGCAAAAAGACAAAAACTTTTTAGGACTTGGTGAAGTTATACTGAAACAAATGAAATGTCCAGCCTTGCACTACAGCCTCTGCATTAATAGAAAGAACAACCCGTCATAATAAACAATACGTTCCCAAGTATCAGGGTGACAACTCATAGTGCTGGAGGTGCTCTGGGATGTCTTCTACCTGGAAATGGTGCTAGCCATTTTCAAGACATAGGAAAGGTTTGGATGAAATATTTGCAAGACTGGAATTCAACTCCCCAGCTGGCAGTTCAGAGTACCCCTGCTTAAAGATTACTTAAAAATAGGTAATATTATTTAGCCAGAACGCTGTAATGACCAGTGTAACACATGAGAAAGTAATTCGAAACTTGAATGCAAGTTATAATTCCCCAAAAATCTAAGAATGCTTCAGTTTGGATTGAAATTTATGCAGCCAAAGAACTCAGATTAACATTTGAAACTTCGTAAAGATTGCTTGAGACCTAACATACTTCTAAGGTAATTTTACTCTCAATTTACCTCATGCTGTCTTTTTATATTCAAAAAAAAGGATTTTTTTTCATTTAAACACAAAGCATACTAACATTCTTCCCTACTGTGCATGCTGCAGTACAACTTTACAAGTTAGAGTTTATTTGATTTAAAAAACAATTATTAGTCCAATTTGTAGCTCTTTTGCTTACAAGAAGGTTGACAGTTAAGCAAAAAACCTTTTTTACAGTTTATAATGGAAACTTTGTTTACCAATCTGTAATTTATCATCTATGATTTAATGCTCAGGAGAAAAGTTTGCCCTTAACCACTAACCTACTAGTATCAGTTTTGCTGCTACACTGGGGGCAACATCAATCTTCTAGGTAAATGGCAAAGTCATGCTTCAAAGGTAATATTTCATACGAACAGCATAAAATCTGTGATCAAATATGTGAACAATTACTAGTACCACTGCATAGAACAAAGCCAAGAATCCTTTTCTCCCACTCCATGCTCTCCATAGATTTCTAAGTCTACAAAGTACCAGCAGTGCTTCAGCTTCTCCTTATCAAGAAATGTAGAGAAGTAAGCCCCTGCTATTTGGAAAATATTTATTTCAGTGGTCACATTTAGATTACCCTCATTCACTTCAACACACTTAAACAATTTTCATTGAACAACGTGTTTGCTAGTCTCTTTATGGTCCTGCCCATGCACTGAACTATTATCAAACAGTCAATTGCCTTCTATACAGACATCAAATGTTAATCTAAATTAACAATGACATAAGGAGAACTCACTGTATAAAATCCCCACATATTTGCTTCTTGAACATGATTGGATAAATAATACAATTATATACACCAAACATTAAAGAAATACATACGTTCTCACTTCTGCCACCAGAAAATTTACTTAACAATGGCTGTATTTAAAGGAAAGTATTCCCCATTTTTCTCCAATCCTGCTAAAAATGCTGCTGACATGGAAAACAACCTCCAAGAACACCATTCCTTCATCAAGAATAGACTTGCTATAATTCCTCATACAATTAAATGAGAACCAATAGTACACTTAGCCTATGTAAATGGTTTAATTAGAATCACCATTCAATGAGTGGGCTTGATTGATTATAGCATGAAAGAGCACACAGATGTATTTTATGAAGAAGTTATTGAAATACAAATTAATTTAGTTTAATATGGCAGATTTGGGATTGCACAAAGGAACTTCACGTCACAAATTGTAAGACAATATTAAAAGTATTGCTACAAAACAAACAAACAAAAAAAACCCCAGATCCACTGAAAAAACAAAGGCAAACATTCATCTATGTAAAAAAACCCCAAAATAAATAAAACTAGTTTCAAGAAATGACTGCATCTCCTGTAATTCTAATTTCAGATCATGCAAGCTTTTCTGCCTCTGGACAGGTTGCCAACAAGGGCCAACAGCAGGAGCAAGTTGTTGTTAAAAAACAGACCTCATTTCCAACTGTCCAGCTACATCCTTGTCTAAAAGTAGAAATATTTCCCATCTAGAAGTGGCAGGACCAGTTTTTAAAACTTGCTTCATTTTAGAATTGAATTATATTCTTTAATCTCCTACTGTGAAGCAGATTTTTGTGGCCTTGAATCAGTGCGGGTCTTCCTCAGAATCCTTTCATATTTATCAATATCCATTATGAAGGCCAGATAACAGAACTAGACAGTTCCTGCAGCCTGTCATTGCTCTGCAAGGCAAAACCAACTTCTTGCTATTATTCAATAACCCTCCACTTAGACATGAATAAGGATCACATTTTGCTCCCTTAGGCTACTGCATTGCTCTGAAAACTTAGACCTATCTCATTAAAATTCCAAGGTTCTTCTAAGAGTTACCACTTCCTAAACATATTTATATCTTTACACATACAAATGTCTTTCTACAGAGTATCTCACAAGGCGCCTTGAGGACAAAAACATATACACAGTATCAGTAGCTTAATTTCAAGATTAACACAACTGAAAAAAAGGGAAAATACAGACATTGCTGTTACGCTCTGTTCTCTCAAATCACCATTCTCCAGTATGCTTCACAGAAACAGAATTTGCTTGAATTAAAATGTAAATAATGAAAGTCTATGTATAAAAATTATATTAAGAAACAGAAATAGAAATGGATCCATTTATTCTGCAGGATTTTATAAAAAAGATTGAAACATGGGAGCAAAACATAACTCATACAATTAATAATAAATAATGGCCAGTCTTCGTGAACGAAGATTTGGGGAAAGGTCTTTTTACCTTTCCAGCCTGCGCAATGGATTTTTTTTAAGTGAGACACAGCCTGCACTGAACTGAGCCCACCCTTTAATCCTAAGGTTCATCTGCCAGGGCCAAGCAAGCTTGGACAATGGCAGTGAAGTCCTCAGGACGTAGGTTTGTTTAGAGTGACCTTCTCATAGATGGATGGCCTCACAGGGCTAACGGGCTCCATCTGCCCGGGGGACTGGCTGGGATTCGAACCTGGGTCGCAGAGGTGAGAGTCCTGCATGCTAACCACTAGGCCACCAGGGGTCCCCAACTCATACAATTGTATGCAAGTTAAAGGATTTTTTTAGGTCAATACTAAATATTCATCTGATTTGCATAAAAGAAAAACTACTCTCAAGGAATATCTAGTTCATGGAATGAAAGTTTTATTTATTGCAATTAATTCTGCACAACTTTTTATGCTTTGATTTTGCAATTTTTATTTAGTCCTTTTGATACTGTTGCCTGATAGGCTTTAATAAATTAAAAATTCATTTTGTGTACCCACAGCATCCTCTTTCTTGAATTATACATATAAACATATTAGTTAATTCATATTTTAAGATTATAGTTCAATTAATACTTAAAAGCTGGCACTACCAACAAATGAAGAGCTCTGCCATTTTTTTCCCCTCTGGGTATCCCTTCCTTAAAAGCATTAATTCATCAAACCATAGCTAGAGGCAGCAAAATCAATATTCAAGGATAACTGCAGGAAACTTTGTTTCAGGTTTCCTTTTTCAAGTTATCTTTCATCTTAGTGGCTTCTAGGCCTAATGGGAAGGAGTACATACTGTCATTTAAAGCATGTAGATGGCTTCTTTATTTGCACATCCCAAGAAATGCAGATATAACTTCTAACTGTAGATTAATCTGTCCTTTCTCCTAATCTGTTTTCTTTTCCCATTTATTGTATAATTCCATTTTTTGATCTAGTTATTTATAGTCCTCTTTCAATGTATTATTGGGGAATGCCACTATAACATCATAAATCAGCAACTAAAAAATTATAAGAAGAGGCCTCCTCTGTTTTAGTGTGTTGCAATGACAACAGAACGTTATGACCTGACTAAATAATTATTTTAAAGAACATTAATCAAAAATTTCATTATAAATATGTCTTCACAAGTTCTCTATATTTTGGCTCTTATTACTAAGAAATCACTCATGCTTCTTATAAAAATTCCTACCTAAATTATTAATGAACAGTTTGACCATTGATATCAAAGGAAAAATTAACTACAAGATGCAATTACAGGCAAGACAAAATTTTAAAATTAAAAAGAGCATGCATACCATCATCTCTTATTAAGATTTTTTTTTCTCTAGAATGACTGTATGACTGAAACAAAGGAAAATGAGAAATTATGCCATGGTGTGAAATAACTGCTCTATTTACAAAAACCTGTGATAGAATTCTCAATCTTTTAATATGCTTAAGCTAGAAACGCTGAACTTGATTATAGGAATGCCATGTCAAACACAAAGAACAATTCCTGTCAGACAAGACACGAGCTGAGATGATCCCTAATTCTCCGTACAGATGAGAATATGCTTTACTAATCTTCTGATATCAGATTAATATCAGCTTGCTTATTAAAATTCACCCTACTTCCCAAATTCCAAAACCAAGCTTAGCTTTTATGACTATTTAGGAGAGGACTGGACAAACAAAATTCCAGAAATATATGTATTCTCAGCTTATATAAGCTTCTTAATTCTTTGTAGAAGATAGTAATATCTAAATTGTTTCTCTGAAGATAAACTTCAGAAACTTCTGAATTTTGTGCTGCTAATAAAACTAAAATAAAAGTGTCAAGCAGAGGCAATTTAATTAAAAAGAAGAAAGATAAATGTACAGATTTAAACAATTTTGTCATGAAGCACATTTTACTGAACTATTATCTATGCAAGTCTGGAAATTACATGAAAGCAACTCTTTTAGATTATATACTTTTCTGACTTTTTGCCTATTTCTATAATTTAGATTGAAATCTTCTGAATACTTTTGAAACATAATTAAAAAACAATTTTTATTAAAAATCCCTATACACAGCACAGTAAGTACACTACATAGGAGAAACACTGAAATGGAAATTCATACATGTCAATGCATTTTTATACATTTATTTTGAAAATCTAAAAAATCTGACACTGATTTGAGAATTTGTGGAGAAAAAAAAAATTAAAGGTGTGGTTTTGCAGAAAAGCTGCTGCTAACTAAAGTCAAGAATTTCAGACTTATTTTGTCCCTGTAAAGATACAGGGAATAAAATAAATAAATATATAAGTAGACGAAAATCTATATAAATTTAGGGAGACATAAAAAACATACAGAAATCTTCAGCAAGATGAAATGTCTTTCAAATTTACCAGCAATTAAGTATCCAGTGTAGATTCCTACTGAAGCCACATGGAAACTAGTAAAAGAGATCAATTGTCAGTATCATTCTTCCTCAATGATCATGCCATTACAGAAGATTAGAATTTAACACAGTTTGTAGTGTGTGTGGCTAGTCAGTAGGCTAACTCTAGAAAGATCTTCTTTCATAGCTGAATGTCTTCTAGCTCTAGAATATCAAAACTCAGATTAGTGGCATTCATTATTAGAAAAAAAAATTGATCACATCAAGATATTTCACGCATTCAGCCTTCAAACTATTCATCCTCCTAGAAAAACTCATTGGAAAAAAACCAAAACAACAAAACAAAACTGTAGGGAGCTAAAATGAAACATTATTTGTACTTTTATCAGCAAGAGTCCATATTGCAGCAAATCATGATCTATTTTAACAGATTTTCATAAAAATATCTAGTCTTTTAAAGCCACATGTGCATCAGTGCTCCAGAACACTGTTTTCCAGCTTATTATGCTAAATAGTTGCTCACAAAACTGCCTGCATCTAAATTCTGGAGTCACATAGTCTGCCGAGAACCATGCCCAGATGGTAGTTTCACTTGCTAACTTTGCCAAACATGAATAAAACTTCATCTGGAAATCTCAATATCAGTTTTCCATCTCTAGTTGTTTTTATAAAACATTCAACCATTTCTAAGAAATATCTTTTGGAAAAAAACCTCATTCACAAAATCCACTAGAACTCTCAAAGCAAAGTTTGGTAGCATCTTGAAGCTTTGAGGAACAAATGTTATTTCAATGTGCAAATATTGTTTCAATGTGTAAACACACAAGTAAGTTTACACACAATCTGTAAATTGGATTTTCTAAATCTGAGTAACTTAATTTCGGATCTGTAAAATCTTAATAGTTACATTCTTTAAGATTCCATATGCACTGGATATGTAGTGTACTACTGAAAAGACTGATGTTGATATGTTTTGACTATCAACCACATGGAAAAGATGTAATTTAAAATGAACACTGCTTACTTTGAGAGAAACAAAGATATCTGATCCTCCAAACATCAATGCCCATCTACTTATTCTAGGCAAATTGTTCAACCTGGTATGAAAATGGATCAATTTCCTGACCTACAAATAAAATGCATTTTTAACATTGCCGCTGTTTTTATAACCTGAATTCTGCATCTGTTCAGTTTACATTAAGAATTATTTCAACTATTTCATTACTTTGTTGGTATGTGAATGAATACTAGATATTATTTTCTTTATATCTATTTTGCTTGATATTTGAAACATGTTTTATTTTGTTAAAAGTTTATCAACAACAGCCTCTATTTAATACTCTCTTCCCATAAAATTGGATTAATATCTGGCACACAACACAGTGTCAGACTGCTGAAGGATTATAATTTAAATCCGAAATACAAAACTTTTGAATTAAAAATACTCTGCCAAAGTAGAGATATCTTAATAAAGAAAATGGTTTTTTCAATGAAATGTACAAATAAGATGTAAAAGATGTTTACATATACAACTGCACTCACAGTTATTATGCTCCACATAAGACTAAAGAAATAACAAAACAATTCTTCGTGACTGAACCTGCAAAAAACAAGGAGAAATTATTTGAGTTATTAAGTCTTACCTGACCAGTGTCCAGTGGTGGAACCTGATCTGTCAGTACATGTCTCGCTCACAGGCCTAAATACAGTCTCCCAGCCACCGGTAGCATAGCGCCAATTCTGGGACTCCAAAATAAGCGTTCGCTGAGTGCCGTAAGCAATCATGAAGCAGTAAACTACATGATGAAGTTGACAACCATAGCCACAGCCTTTGTTGATATTACACACAAGTTTCTTAGCTTTGCTGCAATCCTTCGGGTTCTGTAAGCATGGATGAAAAAGTGAAGCTGATGACAAGATACGCACAAAGGCATACTTTTTTCCTGAAAAACTGACAAATGTCATAAATCACACGAGCCATCCTGCTATAATACATCTCATATTAAAATGGATGAGTAAGCTTCAGCTCCATGAAAATTTTATGTGAATTTTTCACTGTGAACGTGAACAGTTATTGAACATACTTCACTATCCTAATGTAGAATAGAATACCTTCAAGATTTTAAATTACTTTCTCATTTGTGAATCTGTCAGAATAAGCCAACATTTGGACTCAGAGTTCACATTTCATCAACATGATTTTCAGTGTTGGAATGTATTTTCCTTTGGCATTTTTCCAAGTTTGTTAGTTCTCTTACAATAAGCATGGATGTCATCCAACAAAAGAAAATTTCCACCTGCCTACATGGTACAGAATAAAATAAAAGCTTATTAATGGACTACTTCCCAGACTAGCTGACCACATACCAAATACAGAAAACAAAACACATACCTGAGCAGATTAATAAAAGAGAGAATTTTAATCTGCATGTACTCTGTATAAAATTATATACTTCACTTCCACAAATCAAGAAACCATAACACAGGAGGCAAATGCCTACATTACATGAATGCTATGTTTAAAAGTACAAACTAATAAATATTTTTATATATGTGGACAACACAACAACATAATCAACAGAAGTTTTTCTTGCTGTAAAATATAGTGCTTCACTGTATGTATTCATGCTTGCGTGCCTCCAGACATACTTCTAAATTCCAAAAAGGTTTTCCATAGAATTTCTAGAATGAAAGTTAGTTTCAGATAAGATGCAAGAATACGGATATTTGAGCATCAATATAAATTCTGCTTCTCTCACATCTAACTAACTTTAAATAAAATTTTCAGTAAATTTGCAATAAATCAAACCAAGTCTTTCCAAAAAAAAAGATCTCTGCATGGAGAACGGAGATTCCTCCTTCAAGTGATCCTAAAGATAATCTGAATATTCTGAGTACTAAAATATTTTTAAAAAAATTTTAAAATTGTGAATTCAGTTGTGTAAAGGAAGGGAGAATAATTCAGATCTGGGAAATAAATAAAAAAAACCAAACCAAACTCCAAACCCTACAACATGTGCTATAAATTCAGTATTTTATTTTTTTCATTTTAAGGAAAATACATCTGATTCAAAGCCTAACTAGGTATGAAAATAATAAATTAAAGAAAATTTCCATTCCTTATTTTTGTTCCTCAGACCAGTACTTCTGCTATCACAAATTTAAGGGATAACTTGAGACTAAATCTATCTTTGAAACTACAACAAATGTACTTCTCACAGTCTTTCTGGAGAGAAAGTGGGGCTTTCTAGTATTCTGTGCAGGTCCTCATAGAAAGAATTCCATGAAACAATACCTGGTCATACCATTAGTAGTAGTAGTATATTTTCATTATTATAATTATCATCAGTATTATAATATTTTACTTGGTTTCAGTTATTAAATTGTTCTTATCTCAACTCACAATGGAGTTTCTTTGTGGGATTTTTGTGTATGGTTTTTCGGGGTTTCCTCCCCACCCCGATTCTCACCCGTGTCTCACCAGGGTCGAGGCAGAGTGAGGGAGCCTCTGCATGGTACTTTGTTGCCAGGTGGAGTAAAGCCACAACACTAATTTGAAAGGGATAATCTCTGAGAATTTTTAGAAAATATCAGTAGATAACATTTTCTACACTTGCAATTACCTTCAAATACCTGTGTCCTCCTGAAAATTAAAGCATTTAATTGATGGCATATTTGAAGTTTTGTCTTTTATAAGGAGTGCCCTTCTAACTTTATTTCAGGAAAATGTAAGAGTTATATAATAATTATGAACAATATTACAGAAATCAAGTAGGAATCACATAATGAAACAATTTAATAGCGTGACTGCTTATCAATGTTAACATAATGCACTTGCTTGGGTTTTAACATTACTTGAAGACTTAACTAAAAACTATATATAAATATTAGTTTGTGACAAACAGGAAGCTAGTTAAGCTAATTTCTTTATGACTGTGGGTTTTTTCAAATTGTTATACTCAAATAGCAAAAAAACAAGGCAGTATTTGGGCTTCAATTACCTATTGAGAATTTAAAAAGAAAGGGAAGTAGAGATACTTATATATATTGCAGTTTCAATTGGTATTTCTTGGAAAAGGTGGAATTATTAACCATCGATAAGGAAGAAAAATTACATTGCATCAGAACAGCTTGTGTGTTCATTAGCCAAAACTGCCAACTAAAGCAACCCATAAAGGTACTGAGCTGATAAAGCGTAACAGTCAATTTCAAAACCAGCAAAGACTGACAGAAGATTTTTCCTCCTGGCCCAAAGTCACAGAAAAGGATTATGTTATTTTTGACTTGAATGAGCAGTGCACTCTGTTCTCAACCGTAACAACACAGCTGATGACAGACTCCAATATCCAATTAAACGGTCTACATAATCAAGAGAGGGGTGGAAGGGACCTCTAGGAATGTCAAGCCCTGTAACATTAAAGCCATACAACTGCATTAAAAACAAACACACACATACAAAAAAACCCAAACCCACACAAAATCCTAAACAAACAAAAACCCTGCAACTGACCAATCACACAAAACATACTTCAATATGTAGAAGATTGGATTACCAAGCCATGCCAGAGTTTACACCTTTTATTTTTCTCAGAATTACTTCTATGAACAGTGCAACTGAAAATGGTAATGTTTTCAGAATAGTAAAACAGTTAAAATTATAAATTTCTTTGCAAGAGAATGTCACCTAAAATTAAAACGGATTTGTATAACTGGCAAAATGGATTTGATGGTCTTTCATCACAAATAACATGGGCACACACTGTTGCTCTTACAAAATTCAGGGTTTCCACTGTATTCTTCTCCAGGGCTTTTGGTTGGCCTGCTCACAGAAAGTAGGATCAGATGGGAATGATGTCAGAAGTGCCTCAATGCCTCACCACCTTCCAGGGTTTTTAAGTGTGCAGTTAGCCACCAAAACACATGACAAACTGGCAAAAGTAAACTCTTCTCCTTAACATACATTTTACTGTATGAAAAATGACTGTGGTTTTTGTAAATTTAAAACAGTTCAGAGAAGTGTACTTGATCCAATGAATCACAACAGGATAGAGTGGAGTAGGCAAGCAGTCTGCTACAAATTACTAAGTAACCTCATAAACACAGTATGATGTTCATTAACAAAGCTGTTCTTTTTTATATTTTCAATAAGTATTTTATTCCTTGATGCTACCCAGTCTGCTGGAAGAGACAGTCCCACCCAAAATCTGTGAAAAATTGGGTTTTTTTGAGAGAATGATGTCAAGGAAGGGTGTTTCTTATCCTAGTTATCACAAATGTAGTTCACGCCATCTTCTATTACCCTTTCTTTATGATGCCACTTGTAAAGGTTCTTTTTCATATCAGCTCCCCTTAAGACTTTGGTGATGAAAAAAATCCAAACAAACAAAAAACTAAACAAACGACCAGAAGTTTCCTTGAGCTGCTGGAAGAAAATGTTCTTCTTTCCCTAGTCAGAAATATTATGTATTTGATTTGAGAGACAGAGATTCTTATCTGTCTCTAATGTTAATTCCTCTAGTTTGCACCTACCCTCCTACAACACACAAGCTTCAGCTGGAGTAAAACATTCCAGTATGCAGATGGACTAACCACACTATACTCCTCAATCCACTAAGTAGAAATTGTAGAGAAAACCTCATATAAATATTAGCAGTGATCACACTTTCTTACGTGGTTATTATCCTAATGCTATAATATCAGATACTGAATTTACTAAGTAACCTTATGAGGAAAACCCAAGACATGTTTCAAGATGTTAAAAAATCAAATAATTTTTCATTTTCACATGCGATAGAAACAATTCAGTACCTTTCTAAATACGCATAAAAAGTCAGAAAAATTGGCTCTTTTTAACTCTTTCGTTTCACTTTCATATCTATTTTGTCTAAAATGTTAACTTTAAAAATGCTTAGATTCATTCATATGCCTAAATTATCTTTACTAATGTTACAGGGAAGGAACTCTTCCAGTGCTGTGTAATGAATTCAACAATCTAGCAAAAATGGGAAAAGAACTGCAAGATATGAATGAGCTTACAATATCAAAGTGAATTATCAGGATTCTCTATATTTGGAGTACATAGCAGAAAACTTTTAAGGATGCTGAGTCTATCACAGCGAAACTGAACCACTATATGGTCTGCCTACTAAAGAAATCATCTCTTCTCCCAGAACAGTGCCCATACCGACAGATGGCTGAAATTCTTCAGCTACTCTCTATCGACGGAGAGGCATGGACAAAGTGCCCTAAACCATTATGGTCAGCAAAATGTCCGCTTTATTAGAAGAAAGGACAGCTTATATACTGCTATTTACACACACAGACATGTGATTCTTTCTCAGGATACATTGGATACATAAGGAAAACATACTGCATTGTCCAGGACTAATTGGTCCACAGCAGGTGTCCATAAAACTTGTTCACCTTCCAAGAAAACTCCTCCTTCACCTTGGCACCAGGCCTGTAGCCATATTAGTGGCGCAGTATTTTTTATTATCTGCACCCAGCTGTGCTAAGGTAAAGGTCTCAGAAATGCAATACAGACTGTTCACAGAACTCCTGCACGGCTACAACTCTCCTCCTTCACCATAAAAGTAGTAAAAGCTGATGGAGAATTTTCTATGAGAATTTTTCTACTTTGTGTTTCAAATTAGTATGAATATATCAACATCAACAACATACTATAACTACACTACAAGTTGTTTCTCATGAGTGAAGTGGAATAACTGGGAAAATATATAATACATTTGATTTGCTTGATTAAAGGATACATGTTTACACTTTTCAAGACTTACAGTTGTGAGAGCACCTTTTGCATGTATGCAAAGCGCACAGAGCCTTTTTTATTGTTATTGTCATCTTAGCATAAGCACTTTTATTAAGAATATGTATCAGTAATTTTAATGTAAGGGAGAAAGGATTTAATATACTTTAAGACAGAAAAATCTAAGTGACACATTAAATCACCAAAAATACAGAGAAATCTAGAAACCTCAGAATAAAATCTTGTAAGCCACTTGCTTTTCTTTGCATACATACGAACCTCCAAATAAATAGCATAAATATGGCAAACTATGACTAATATAACTGATGTGGTGTTGAGTACTTAGTAACCTTTCTCACCTGCTTATATTTTTAACCTTCAAAGCTGAACAGAAAGTTCTGATTTTTTTTTAAACAAAGACAAAAATATTCTGCTACTGGGAGACTGCACGCTGAATCAGAAACTTCCTAAAATAAATAGAACAAAAATAAACACAAAAGGGAAGGGACACAAAACTGCTGCCCTCATAATCATTTACTCACTTGATTACAGTACTACAGGTGCCCTTGTCTCTTGCACTTTCTCTTCAACTGTTTGATAATAAACATCTCTGAAAATAAGTTCTTTTGCTTAAATGTAAGCTCCTTGCTTTTTAAATGTTGCTCTAACTACAGGGAACTAGTTACATGTAGCCTCATTAAATCAAATTTATGGTAATGTTATCCAAATGAAGTAGCAGTCATTGCTATTCACAATCATTCAGCTAAATGACTTCCCAGGGAGATGTCCCAAAATAATGCAGCTGTCACTGTTCAACATGTACCAGAAAAAAGCTATACAGTCCTTTCCTACTTAACTAAAATAAAAAATTACAAATATGTTCCATATAATTCGTTTTGGCATTGAGTTGAGGGGCAAGGGTTTTTGAATTTTTAATTCTATTTTATTTTTTAATACAGGTATATTATTAATAAAGGGGTATATATGTGTAATTTCAAACCATGGACTGCTTTACATTGCTGCTTATTTGCTAAACCCAAGAACTTAGTACTCTTTTTGATGACTTGCACAGTCACTATAATAAAAATATCAACATTTATCAAAGCTAGAATTACATTTTTTGGAAAACATGTACTGCCCTTCCTCAACTTAAACCACAAAGACAATTACAAGGAAACACATGTCCCTTCTTTATGGTTTCTAGACCCTTTCATACGAAACAGTCACATGGAATTTCATGTGCAGCAGTAATACCTCTGCATGTTTCCAACTTCACCAGTGATGATTAAAAATACAAAACAATGTAATTTCCTCTGTAATAGAGAAAACAGGGAAATAGTAATTTTTGTGTTTCTCAATGTCATGAGATGGACCCATAATGATTAAATTCATATTTTAAATGCACAAATATGAAAAAACATGGTTTTTTCCATGACCGAACTTTTACAATTGACTGCTTTTTAATGAATTTATAAATAAAACAGAAACAAAATGGCCTGTATGAAGTAAATTGATCCAAGTGTGTCAGACCTATTTCTAATTCTGAATCTAATACCACAGCTTTTTGTAAACCACCATGCTCATCAACATGTTTCCTTCTGAAGATAATGAGGATAAAGATAGCTACCTCTCTTGGAAGTGCCTGAGGATATAATAAACTTCCTGAAAGACTTAACTACTTGTACTACTTGAAATGTTAGGATTCTGTATGTGACTTGGCATTAGTTTCATTCTTAATATTGTTTCTACTTTTTTTTTTTATGAGAATAAATTAGCTTAATAAAGAGGAAAGTCCATTATCATAGATTATATGCATCTAAATAAATTTTAGGAGCACCTAACTGGTCTTCCAGCTCTTCAGTCAGTAAGTAAATTTATTTCAACTTCACCAGAAAACAATGTACACATTTATCTAATGCTTCAAAATTGAGCTTCTGCTCTCCTAAGCAACTTTTATTCATTATACATACTTGGAGGTCCTAATCTTGAACTATATCCTCACCATTGTAAAACATACAATAGGAAGACAATCACCCTTCAGAAATATATATATATGTCTAAATAAGACAACAAATGGATACCGTGCAAGAAGAGGAAAAGGTAGAGAAAGACTGTATTTATCAGCATGAAAAGTAGTTACAGTATACCACTTCTAAACAGTGACATCAAAAATGAAAGAATGAGGAACGGTTCTCAGGAAAGAGTTGAAGGAATACAATAAAGTGATGACTCCTGCATAATTTACAGGGATGTTTTTTCCTCAGAGGGGTGCCTTTTTTTATTTAACAAGCAACAAATACATATCTTGGTCACAGAAGGTTCCAACAGCTGAACTGTGAAATAATGAACATCTCAGAAACAAATTCAGCTATTTACACAAGAGAAAAGATCAGGCATTAGGAGTGACCATACAATACAGGTGCACACATGCCACAAAAAATAAACCAAGTACAAATAAAACAGATTACATTAAATATTTTTTGATCACTACACAAATAGCTGCATGCATTCAGACATGAAAAAAGTCCTAAAACCTTCAGAACAAGTTTCATTTAAATTTATACACACACACAAGCACACGTATTAAAAAGGCCTTATGCACTCAAAATATGAGCATCTATGAGAAATCTCACACATCTGTTGAAACAGTCTAGACAATATACTATACAAGCACTTCAAATTTGCATACTCATGTTTTTAAAAATGGGCTTGTTCAGAAGTTTGATACAAGGACTTTTATATTTTTATTTTAAACAGCGTGCAAACATATTTATGCATTCTGACACTCTAAGGATTAAAAAAATAAACCAGACTTATCTTTTATAATAAAACAAGGAATTCAAATAGCTAAATACAGCCAATTGAAAACCACAGAATCAAAAAAATAACCACACACATAAAGAAAGAAATAACCAAAAACAAAAGTCCAAACTCTAAAGATTTCCTTGAAATACTATCTTCCATATACATATAAAATAATGTTTGAAACAAATGTTATAATTTCTTTTCTATGTAATTTATTCATATAACAACATTTATTTTAAAACATTGTGAAATTACTCTATTACAAGGGCATAGCTAAGTGCTATATGTATAATAATAAAAAACATTTACAGAATCACAGAATATGCTGAGTTGGAAGGGACCCACAAGGATCATTGAGTCTAATTCCTGGCCCTGCACAGGACCATCCCCAAGAGTCACACTGTGTGCCTGAGAATATCATCCAAACATTCCTTGAACTCTGTCAGGCTTAGTGCTGTGACCACTTCCCTGGGGAGCCTGTTCCAGTGCCCAACCACACTCTGGGTGAAGAACCTTTTTCTAATATCCAACCTAAACCTCCCCTGACACAACTTCAGGCCATTCCCTCAGCTCCTGTCACTGGGCACCATAGAGAAGAGATCAGTGTCTGCCCCTCCTCTCCCCCTCACAAGGAAGTTGTAACCGCAATGAGGTCTCCCCTCAGTCTCCTCTTCTGCAGGCTGAACAGACCAAGTGACCTCAGCTGCTTCCCCTCAAGGCCCTTCTCCATCTTCGTTGCCCTCCTTTGGTCACTCTCTCATAGCTTGACTGAATTACCTCGATTCAAAAGCACTATTCTCTTACCTGTAAATAAGTTATTCTCCTCTGTACCAAATCTGTTAGATCTTTGGCCTCTTTTTCTCGCCAATCTCCTGCTCCATCTGTTTGACTGAGGTAGTACAAGTCGGTCATTATTGACCTATAAACAACAATGGAAAACAATCTTTAAAAAAATGGGAAACAATCTTGGCATTACTAAATTGGAGGATTAAACTAAAGATAAACTAAAGTGATATTTCAATTGTAGCCTCAAAAACAGTTTCTTCATGCCACCTCCTACTCCACAATTCAAACAGCAGCCAAGAAAGATTGACTGTGTCCTTCATCTAACATATGTTCCATACCCATGTATTAAACAGGAGATGGGTTAGAAAAAAATCTTAGGCATAAGACTTGCTTGATACAAAGCATTTGGGTTTGGTATGTGCCAAAGCAAACTAAAAGGAAAGCACAGTTCCATGCTAGATACATTATCCAGTGGCACCACATGGAAACGCAGTAGTGATTGCTACAATACCTTCTATTATAATGCATTGTTACTTTTCCTCTTGCAATCAGCTTACCATGCTTGTATAGAATATATTATTACAAGTGTCTTTAGCACAGGTACAACATTTCTTCTATTTCTGTTAATGAAAAGTAACCATAGGATATTATTACAAGGTTTAGTAAGCAGTATGTTCTATAATATGGAGCTCCTTCTGATTCTGGAAGAAGACAGCAGTGTTCCGCCTGCTTACAATGACTTCATGTTGCTAATATTCAAATAGAAAATAAATAAAAAAATTAAAAATTCTAAACAGACTCATGGCCACACAAGTCCATACTACAAAAATTGAATTTTGATGAACTATCAAATACTAAATTGAGGTTATGTAATACACTAGAGATTCTCTTCTCAGGGTTATAACATTTCATTTGCCAAATAAGAGGACAAAGAATATCTTGTCATGAGAAGACAAATAATATCTGGCATTTATTTGTTAAAATTAGGCAGATTATTTAAAATTACTGATTTTGTGAAAAAGAGTTCAAACAGTACCATCTAGGAAAAGATTTTTTTTTTATCTCTGTGGCTTTTGGGAGGAAATACTAAACTAGAGGCAAATTATTTATAGTGTTTGTTAAAACGTTAATGGTTATTCTAAAAGTAAAAGGTAACCCAATTCAGAACTAATAATTTCGGAGTTGGTTTCACATACTGAGAATATTTAAAATTGCTAAACACTTCTCCATAACAATGCTAAAGTTTTAACTTTGCACCACATTTCTTAATATTTTCATCTGAACTTTAGATGTTGCAATTTACTGCCTGAAATTCTTGATAAACCACAAGTTTAATCACTTGTGAGGAAGAGATGCAACAGAACAAAGGCAGAGAAATTTGGGAAGTAACAAAAAAGGAGTATGAGGATAAGAGAAGTATATTTCATAACAATGTGTGAAGGTCCCGTTGTTGGCAGCACCTGTTAGTACTGGAAGCATGGAGGTAAGTTAGCTAAGGCAAACAAGCTTAGCAAGTGAGAGAGGAGCAGACTGTGTATCCCTATTAAGGTAACTATTTCCAGTGACACAGTATATGAGCAGTAAACACTGAGATAAATCAAATTGGAACAGGCCTATCTTTATCAGCAGAGTTATCACACAGACTTCTCCTGCTAATAACCGTATTCATGGATCTGTAGCTTTTCTCTCTCATACACTCATTCTGGCCTTTACACCCACGCTTCTACACAGGGTAGCAGTGACACTGACCTATATAGCATCTAATGTTGTTGTATTACATATTATACCCAAATTGTTCAGCAGCAGTAATCTTCACCTTCTGTCAATCAATTGGAAGAACTTTATCTACATTCTAATCTCAAACAATATAAACTGGATTTTCTTTTGCATGGTAATTGAGCTTGAAACATGGTAATTTGCAGCTTTGCAAACAAATAAACAATTTAAAGTATCATCAGGTAACTAGTATTAAACCACATAATACTCAAAGTAATGTGCAAACACAGTTTAGGGAAAATTAGAACAGAATTAATGATGGAGTAAACCTCATATAATAGATTATACACAAATAACAGATAAAGAGTCTGCTGCTCTTAAGACAGTGTTTTCCAACTTAGAGAAAGCATTTAGGCTAGTAGACATATTAGAAAGGGAAATCCATGTACTTTCTTGGGAGTTTAAATATATTTTTCTTCCCGAATGGGATGCAACCATGTTGGATGTTTAAAGACAAAATATAAAGTTAAGGTCTAAACACTAAAAAAAAAAATCTTCTATCATTAAAAGCAGCTGTGTAAGCACACAGCCATATTTTAAACAATTTTCAAATGCTCTTCCACAAATCTTAAAAAGAGTCTTTTGTTTACTTCTGATGTAAGTAACAAGTATAGCCTCCTTTTACTTTATAGAAATATACTTCTATTAAATATTGACATAAAATAACTGAAAATATAAAGCTTACCAATTAAAAAACATTCTCTCTCAGATCTTAAGTAATTTTTACTATTTCTACAGAAAAAAAGTGTTGTCCAAATTTTATATTATTGGCCATGGTGTCCATAGCAAAGGAAAGGCAGTAGGTAAGTTTTAATAATCAGCCTTACAGATGAAATATAATTATTTTCCATCACTGCTCAGGTAAGATAAATGATGAGAGAGCCGTTACACAGCCTCAGTGGCTTGACACTTCAGGTAAAGGTAGCTTTGCTCACTACAAACCATAAAAAGTATCAAATAATTTGCAGGAAATTTTTATGAATTCATGAAAGAGTTTTCAGATAGTACCCACAGTCTTTAAAAAAATTATAAAACTCTGAAGTAAACCAGGAACTGAAAAATTAATAGGTGTTGTCACACAGAAATGATTATAAGGTAGTTCTATTTTAGGACAGTCACAGAGACCTTCTTTCTTTGATTGTTACTGCTGAGAAATGTGTATTTTTAAGTTTACATGTGCTAGGGTTTTTTGAGAGTGACCACCATGAAGGCTTATTAATGCAGATTTAGAAAAGACACAAATAGCAAAGACCAGGGTCAGGGGTCACGTAGAGAGTTAAAAGTAGATGGACCAGTGATTCATGAGCCCAGGATAGGCAAGTGCAGACAAAAGATTAGCCTGCAAAGCATTATTAGAGGCTACTGCAGGTGGTAAAATGCAGAAAACTTCAGACAGTGGCATTGCAGATATTTAGTATCACACTTGGTCTTTCATGCTACTAACCAACAATATCAATTCACTGTTATTGTTGTTTCATATCACAAAATAAATCTTGGAGCTGCTCTTAAAAGCATTTTTCTCCTGCCAAGTATAATGAAGGAAAAAATCTGTCTATATATTTCATATGCATTTGATTGCCAAAATAAAGGGAGGGAGAGCGGGCATTTTTAATAATCAGACTAGACAATTATTCCAGTCATAAGGCAAAATTACACTTAAATCTCCTAGGAATTTTACACCAACAAATAAAAACTAAAAGAAAAATCTGTGATTCAGTGGAAATAATGTGAAAATTTGTCCAAACGTTATGCATCAAATGTTGGCCAGATACCCTGCTGACAGCTGTTCCCCAGGAGGAGAAGGAATGAAACTAACTCAGTAACAGCCACCTTGTCAACAAAGGAAACAACCATGACAACTAGAGCATTAATTTGCTCTTTTTTATTAACTCTGTATCAAGTAGTCTTTCCAATGGTAAGATGAAGTTACTCTCAACAGCTCTCTTCCCTATAGCAACGACAAGAACACAATTATGTAATTCCCAATGCAATTCTCTGTGTTGGGCAACGCTGTTTTTCAAACAGAATCGGTAGTGAAATACTTCACAAAAACATATGCAAGATTGGCACTCTCTGAGGGAAAAATCTACACAGCCCCTAGGACATAGCCAACAAACAGTGTTTAAGGCATCCAATAAGAAGCACTACCTTACTTATCTCTTTCCTTACAAAACTATCTCATCATTTGATCACTACCCACCTCTTTTATTTGCTTTCCCACATAAGGACAGCATGACAGACTGCTTTAAGGACTTATATATAACACTAATCTTTCTAATCCAAATATTAAAATATGTATTAAAATTTCTAAGATATCTATTTATGTATATTCATGTATAAATATATAAATATATAAATAAGTAATACCAGCTTCACTTGCAGTGTTCCATTCAAGTAAGACAGCACTTTTTAAGACAGCACTGTCAACAAAGGGGCATTTGGCAACTTGTTTAATGCCTTTAAAAAAATTCAAGTGCACATATACTTAAAAAAATTAACCAAAAGAACAAAAAACCCCCAGTAATAACAAAAAACCCCAAACATTAAAAACCTGTTATTCTCGGAGTGAATGAGAGCATCTGATTTGCTCATTCCAAACTTATGCTATGTTCCTTTCAGGAGAGAGACCAGATGGACTGTGTGGAGGGAAGATGAGACCGCTCCTTCCCTGGGGAGCTCCTGTGCACTGTAGGGGCAAAGAACATTCCAGAAACAGCAGTGCATCACATGCCAAAGGATGTGCCCACAAGGAACTGGGAGTTTTCTGCAACTCACAGGGCAAGACTGAAAGATTAAAGGAAAAGAAGCAAACAGCTTGACCTTAAAGGTGAAAGAAAAAAATTCCTTGGGACTAGAGGCAATCAAGGAGACAAGGTAGTATTATTGCTTGAAGGCATTACTGTAAGTACACCAAGAACACAGGCTGAATATTGTAGGAACACTTTTGTATCTGTTTTCTTGTATCCAATTCCTTTGAATTTCCATATTGTAAATAGATGGTCTACATTTTAGTTTAATGAAACCTAGTTTCTGGTTGTTTGGCTTTAGCTTAAATAACTTTAGTTTTCTTTGAGGACCTCACCATACAGTAAGGTCTACATAGATCTACTACTAAGACTCAACAGACTCCAGGATATTCTGCTTTTGATAACCACTGTGACAGTCAAAAGAAAATTTGACAATTTTTGTGTTGAATACAAATTAAAAAAAAAAGAGCAGATGCGATTGCTTGTATCATATACAGACTTCTTCCAGTACCACAGTGGTTTCAGACTTCCACACTGGGATACATCTCATAACTTTTAAAATTCAATGCAAGGGAGCTATGCATTTCTAGAATGGGTTTCACCTCATCCCTAAGTACAGAGAGATGTGAACATAAGGCTGTCAGAAATGCAGATACTTGTAAATTGGGCTTATTTGAATTAATAGTCATTGGTGTAGAAAGGAAAGGAATAAGGAAAAGGACTCATCCTGGGAGGCAGGGACATAAAAACCTTCTGGCATCAAACACACATTATTCGAGGTTTCACTGTGATGACTGCCTCATCCTGGCTTTATAAACAGAGCAAAAATGTGTACGCAAGTGATTTTATTACCATGATGAACATCAGAAAGTCTGGCATTAGACTACTTGCTCTAGTTTTTGGCAGAGATAGTTTAAAAGCTTCATAAGAATCAATGACCTGTAGTCCAAGAAACACAAACAGAAACAACTTCTATGAAGAACAAATATTTCTGAGGGGAGATAACTGTTGAAAAAAACTGTCCACAGAAGCGGCAGATTCTCTGTCAGTTCAGGGTTCAACTGAAGATCTCAAGTCTTTAGGAAAATTCTGCTTCAGCCAAGCACTACTTTTATTTCCGTCAAACGTACATAACTGCACTTGACTGAGAAATAATTGGATGAAATTTAATCACATCTTTTATATAAATAATAACTCTCAACAATTGAATAGTCCCTTCTCACTTTCAACTTAATCAAACTGTGACAAACTGGATTTTGGGACTGTGGAATATTAAATTACAAAACTTAATGGACTATATTGTTTGCCCCCATTAATAATCATAAATAGAAATAAATTCATATTATCTTTAAACTATGTTTTAAATAGCATTTAAATTATTTCTAAAGAATTGAAAATTCTTATCATTTTTTCCCTTTAATACAGTATTATTTTCAAAGGCTCATGCTTTATTACTGATGTTTACACATGCAGATTGCAGCTTTATTTTGGAAATTGATACTTGTTTAAGGTGATATATCTAGTTAATTCAACTATTTTCTTATAACTATTTACTGATAAGACACAAACTGTCACAGCAATCCTGTTGGGAACAGAGTTATAAACATAATATGCTTAAAGACAGATTTCATTGAATTTTTAACAGTTTCTGGATTAATTTTATTCAGCATGAACAAAACCCGTACAGAATATTTTAATATAATACAAAAGGTACTCCAACAATGCGGAGGCCAAAAGATTGACAACAACTAAAAATATAGGTTCCAATGCACCTTTGAACAACATAACAACAGTTTAATTAAAGGTCAAAATCAACTAACAGAAGTACCTTTCCTGATGACCCAAATCAGACAGAAATTCATCAATGCGTGTTTGCAGTTCACTTCCTTCTAGATTTTTCAATTTCTTCAGTTCACTCTGGAGGAAAAACCAAAGTTCCTTAGCCCCATTTTCAATCCTCCTCCTCAGTATTTCATGGTCTTTTCCAAGGCCTTCTATTTAAAATAAAAATAAAAATCAAAAAGGCATAAAAGCATCAGTAATTGTAGCTGAATTAGGGTTAAGGGTTTACTTGTTAAGAAGCCAATACCTTTGTGATATGAAATACCAAAACACCAAAACTTGTTTCAGAAGTAAAAGAAAACTTATCTACACACCATCTCCTGTCCGCTTCTTATAGTTTTCTATCTGTTCTTTGGCCTTTAGAAGTTGCTCCTCTAAAGCATGTACCTTTCCCGCAGCTGGTCCCTGATCAATGGGACCATCTGGTATCCTAGGATATAGAAAATAAAAAAGTCATATCACTTATAATTATTTGATAAATTATTTGCATTAACAATTCAACTCTCCTCTCATTTTTATGCCATACTGATTTACTGATAAACCTTGGTCATATTTTCTTAAAACCAAGAAGAAATTAAACATATTAAAGCTTTTAAAACCTCGATCCCATAGAAGAAAAACAGTGCATAACACAGCTGCAGCATACAGATTCAACCTGATGCTAAACTATGTTGTTTACAAGATTTCCACTCACTGACAAAAACAATTCTAGGTTCTGCTTGTGAAAATAGTATTTGTGGCAGCTTAACAACCATTTGTTGAACTGACTGGCATGCAAACAAAGCCTAATCGACAGATGTACCTTCACAAGACTCAAGTTCTGACTACTTTTTATATTCACACATAAAGTACTTTCTGCTCTTGAATGCTGGCCATATATTCTTAGAGGACCAGAGCTCCAGCACTTCAACTGCACTTTTAAGTCTTCCTACATATTTGCACAAGATTATTTCAATGTATTTTCTGTACTCAGAACAAGATCCAACCTTCTTAAATTTACCATCATGATGATTTTTTTTATGACAACTCTAGTATTTTAAATTGTTGGTCACCAAAAACAACACCAAACAACAGCAATTGTAACATCCAGTTATGAAATCTCTGGTATGTGAGCATAGGAAAAGTATGGAAATACATATCCTGAAACCTATGAGCCATAAATCAGCCCTGAGGGTATTACTAAGGTTTGTTCATCTTCCAAACTTGAATCCTTATATTAATAAACTGAAATTATTAAAGTTTATTAATCAGATGCAAACTTCTATTTGCCTCACAAATTTAATGTAGGGAAAGTAAAAATCCTTTCCATTTCAAGAGAAATGACACTTCTGGTTAAAAATTATTCCACCTTTTATTAGCTTTTGTAAGAGCTGACCCTGAAAAGGATTAGAGGAAGCAGATGTGCAATGAAAAGTCTTGAGAACTGCAAAGAATACAGAATTCTTGCAGAACATGAAGACGATTCTTCATTCGTAAGGGAATATGAGCATAAAAAGAAACAGATATTCTCTCTACCCACAAACACACAGTTTCAAGGCACGATACAGGAAGACCCCTTGACAGGCAAAAGATCCCTTTAGCACAGAGAAAACAGTGGTTTGAGGGAACATCTTCACTGTAAAAAAGAAATGACAGCATTTTAAATATCCAGTTGAGATGTCATTAAGGTCTCCCAGATCTAGATAACTAAACATCAATAAGATTTCAGGAACTGATGAAAAGTTCCTTTCCACTGGAACAGCTGAAGGGAATAAAGAACTGATGTGGGCATCAGAAAGTTGTATCACATAAAGCATAGCATTTAAGCTCTTTTATCAGAAGGGGGTGAGAGAGGTGGAAGAGGAAGCTACGTAGCTTGACAGAAATTTAGTAAAAATTTTATTAAAGCTGTTAAAGCTTCCTGGTGAAAGCAGATTTGTGTTTTAAAGCTACATATTGTGTTTCTGTGGCCAGGTTTTGGTAGTGGGGGGGCTACAGGGGTGGTTTCTGTGAGAAGATGCCAGAAGCTTCCCCCATGTCCGGTAGAGTCAATGCCAGTCGGCTCCAGGATGGACCCAATACTGGCCAAGGCCAAGCCAACCAGGAAAGATAGTAATGCCTCTGTGACAACAAGAGAAAAAAGAAGGAGAAAAAAGTTATTGGGTAGATGAAAATTCCAGCCAGAGAAGAGCAGAATGAGAACATATGAACAACAATGCAGACACCAAGATAAGTGGAGAAGGAGGAGGTGCTCCAGGACCAAAGCTGAGGTTCCCCCACAGCCCGTGGTGCAGACCATGGTGGAGCAGCTGTGCCCCTGCAGCCCATGGAGGGCCACGGGGATGCAGAGATCCACCTCCAGCCCACGGAGGAGACCCACACTGGTGCAGGTGGGTGCCCAAAGGAGGCTGTGATGCCATGGGAGGCCCCAGATGGAGCAAGGTCCTGGCAGGGACCTGCTGAGCCATGGAGAAAGAAGCCCACACTGGAGCAGGTTTTCCTGGTAGGACTTGTGGCCCTCTGGGGGACTCATGTTGGAGCAGCCTATGCCTGAAGGACTGCACCCTGTGGAAAAGTGACCCACATTGCAGCAGTTTGTGAAGAACTGTTGCCTGTGGGATGGACTCACACCAGAGAGGTTCGTGAAGGACTGTCTCACATGGGAGGGACCCCAGGGGAGCAGGGAAAGGACTCCTCTCCCTGAGAAGCAGCAGAAACAACAACTGACCACAACTCCCATTCCCTGTCCCCCTGCACTGCTGGGCGGGAGGAAATAGAGCTTGGAAGGAGGGAGGGGTGGAGGGAAGGTGTTTTTAAGATTTATTTTACTTCTCACTCTCCTGCTCTGATTCTGTTAGTAATAAATCTAATTAATATTCCGACTCTGAGTCTGTTTTGCCCATGATGGTGATCAGTGAGTGATCTCTCACAGCCCTTATCTACCCATGAATCCCTCATTATATTTTCTCTCCTCTGTCCAGTTGCAGAGGGGAGTGAGAAAGTGGCTTTAGTGAATACCTGGCATCCAGCCAGGATCAACCCACTAAAAGGCACCATGATAAATAAAATGCAATTATCATTAACTGCTCATATGTCTGCTTTTTTATGCACTGAGAGAACAAGCATGTAAAAACTGAGTAAAATATTCTAATCTTAAACATGGGCACTGCCTAAATATACTGTATCAACAATCCATTTGTGAATTTCTTTCTACAACAAATTTACGGTATACAAACTTTTAAAAAGTATATTGAAAGACATTTAAGCTCTTACAATAGTTTAAAAACACCAGATTAAAATGTATCTGCTGACTTGGTTCCACAATTTGTATTGTGAGAGAACAAATAACTACAAAATTACCAGAAAAAAATGGCTTATCTTGTACAAGTCACATACCCTAAAGGTAGAATCTGTGAAGAACAATAGGGTAAGAGGATACAAAATCATTACCATAAGAATTCTTAAGACAGCACACATATCCTCTTAACATAAGGAAAGTCTGTTAAAGTAGTAATAAGAGAATCCTACAGAAGGATGGTTGCAGATGATATGAAAGAAGCACAATAATTCTGCTCATTTGATATAATTAAGATCTTAGAAAAGTACATTCC
Organism: Neopelma chrysocephalum; assembly: GCF_003984885.1. Classification (NCBI taxonomy): domain Eukaryota; kingdom Metazoa; phylum Chordata; class Aves; order Passeriformes; family Pipridae; genus Neopelma; species Neopelma chrysocephalum. The sequence continues at coordinate 16,252,615 of NW_020897693.1, forward strand.
ATTTAACAATCAACTTGCTTTGGCATACTTCAATAAAAATGTTTATTATACTTAGGCTGTTAGATAAAAGGAGCTAGGATGAGGGGGACATTCTTCAAGCTAGTTGTTTGGACTTTCAATAATTACATCGTTTTAGGATAAAACTAAGATATCTTATGCTTTTTGCAGTTTTGTCTCTACATCTGTTACCTCATCAGACTCAGAATTACTGTCTTCCTCACTTTCATCCAGTCTCAAAATTAAGGAAAAGATTCTTCTCTGCAACCAGCACAGCTTGCCTGTTATTGCCCTCTACAAGTACTTCAACTGAGTTGGAGATAAGACAACATTTGAAGGAAAAGCATTTGAATTAAAATCCTTATCTATTCTCCTGGCATCATCAATGCCGATAACTTTTAGAGCACAATATCCTAGCAATTATGTGTACTTATTAATAAAAATTCCTGTTGAAAAACAGGAATTCTTACCAAAACAATTCTTACTGGAATAATTTCTGACGACTGATTTGCTCCTTAGAATATAAGAAGTCAGTTTAAAGTAAGTTCATCTAAACTATGATGATCCTAATCAGCAATAAAAAACATGTCAGTAAGCATCTAGCACAGAATAGCCTTCACTTATTGCTATGACAACACTGTAAATTCAGTTATAAACAGAAAATAAACACAATTATAATTCACTTAAATGGGCAATCAAGTTAATACACCAAGTAGTGGGTTTATTTGAATTCTCAATACTTACAAGGTGTGACAATGCACGTTGTTTCCTACCATTTTATAGTAAATACAAATTATCTTTTCCATAATCAATTCATCAAATGAAGATATTACTGTATAACTTTAAACATTAAAAAAATTATATTGTAGAGAACCCTGTTTCTGCTTTGTCCCTTCTTTAGTAATCCAGCTACATTTTAAGACATGAAAAATAATTCTGTGTACATCATCCATATCACTGAGGTCACTTTCTCTTCACCTTCAGGTAACATAGAGGGACAATGACAAAGTTGCGATCTCTAGTCTGGATCTCTGAAGGCAAAAAGAACCTCTTAAAAATTAATCATAGTGACATTCAATTTAGCTAGAAGAACTGCCATACTGTGTAAAAGAATTGTAAAAATAATTTAAAACAAAACACAAATTATAAAAACCATTTTAACCTTTTTCTGTTTCCAAGATATTTACCCTAATTTATCAGTAAAAGGAAAAATGTAAGATTTCACAAGTTCACACTCAACTATTTTCTCCTTTTGTTTATACCCAAGATCTCTGTATGAAGCTAGAAGGTTTATAACTAAGTAAAGCCATGTTATAATTGCCTTTTCTTCTTTCACTTTTTTTTCTTTCCCAAGATGAAAATTACGTTCAATTATTAATGACCACTGACACAAGCAAAAAGAATACAGGTTGTCACTTCACCCTCCTAAGATAAAACCTCCTCAGTAACTATAACTTAAAGAAAACACTCAATGTTATCTGCAAATAAAAAGCAAGCAGCATCCATTATCAAATTAAATGAGCACAGTCCTAATTAGTGCTGATTTATATCCATTGAAGATGTGTCCCTTCCCTTAATTCAGAATCGTACAAAAAACAGTAAAAAGAGCAGAGGTGTACACCATATAGTTCAGCTATCTTCATCCATTGCAATAGCCTCAGCTTCAAACCTGAGATACTTTAAATACATGTAATAAGAAACCGCATTTTAAAAGAATATTTAAGTTTTTATCAACCTAAAGCTATTCATCTATCCAAAACCCTTTCAGTGTTTTCCACAGGCTTACCAGGCCAAATAACTGCCCTGAATTATATATTTTAATAGAATTGGTAAAGATCAATTGATCTGGAGTTTGGACCCTATACCAGTCCCAGCACTTGCTACTTTAAAGCAACTATAGTGCTCCTTCAAAATTAAACTCTGATCTCTCAAGTTACACTCAGAACTATGAGAACAATGTCTAGAGATAACTCTGTTTGGTTTTATTTGTTTGATTACATTTTGCCCTTTTCCACTCCTGTTCTGCTTTATAACACATAGTCCTATTCAGATTAAGAAACAGGTTATCAGATTTATTAAAAGAATTGCAGGTTCTGTTGCAGGCAATATTTAATAGGCTCTAGGAAGCAAATATAGTCTGAATGAGATGTATTGGTAATATGTACACAATATGAATACATTTAACAAGATTCACTATTTCCCTGAAGAGAACTTTGAAATTACTGGTTCCTATACTGCCAGGCTTATCTTCCACAAATGTACCATAAAATATAAAAATTTGACTACCATCCAGTAATATACAAAGGAAGCCCAGGACAGGGATGAAGCTTAGGACAGGGATGAAGGCACACACAGTTTCACAGTTTCCATCTAAGAAAACAGGACATTACAAAAGCTGACATTTTAAGCCCTCCTCCTTCTAAAAGCCTTATATCACCAATGTGCAACAGAGGCAGTCTTCAGCTTTCATAACATAATCCTAATAGTAAATAAAAATTTTAGGTAAAACTACATTACAAGCTGTGTTACAGCTTGAAAAAACTTAATGTAATACTTCGATTTGATTCTTACTCTCTTATGGAGTTTCTCTTAAATAACTACAAAAATTGTACTAAAGATTTCCCTTTTTGCTGCGAGATCTACTATGTCTGTATTAAGCATTCTTGAAGGGGCTCATTCAGTTCTACTGGACATAGAATAATAAAACAACAATCTCTAAAAGCCTCAGTTTTATTACTATTTGTACTAATGAAATCTAGACTGCTTCTAAAATCAACCCAGCTTTGCTCACACAATATTGTTTATGATCATACAAGGACTATGGTAACCTCCAAATCTCATTATACCACAATATTCATGCACATAATTTAAAAAACTCAGACAATACAAAACACTTTTAATTCCATTTATCTTCTGCATCACTAATATACATCTGTGCCTCTTTACAGCCCAAAGGTAAAGGTTTTACAAAGCATCATATCAGCAAAAGAAAAACTACAGTATCTTCTCATGTAAGGCTTTTTAAATACACCATAAAAACTAAGTGGTGCCTGAAGTCATTACGAGTAATCAGGAGTGCACCACAAAAGTGTACTCAGTTCCTAAAGGATTTTTTTTTATATTTCAGGCACTTTTCAAAAAGATGTGATTGATTGTTCCAACTTGCGCTATTGCAAAGGTACATATTAGAAAATAAGTATCTCAAAATATGCTCCCCAAAAATCTGTACAAAAATATGAACTATTTTTAACCAATACTGGTAATAAACTAGAAATAATTTTTAAAAAATCATAAAATCAAAAGAACATGACGTATTTTGTGAAATCAAGCATAAAAATGCTTGGGGTGGGAGGGAAATACAAACCAAAATAACCCAAAAAAATACCTCTCCCTGTCCTAAAATTCTACTCCTCATGCATCCTGTGTTCAAAGAAGAAACCAGGGGAAAAATTAAAAAATCAGACATGATTTAAGTAGTATCATAGAGTAAAAAAGGACTAAGTAATATTTTTTAAAATTTTCTTGCATATATGAAATTTCTAAACTTTTGAATGTTAGGTTTGCATGCACATAAGGTGTGTTTCATAAGGCACATTTTTGGTTTTCTTTTTTTGCTGTTGTTGTCTTTGGGGAGCTGCTACATAAATTGGCAGTAAAAGAGGATTCAAATCTCGAGGTGGATAGATCACTTCTTGTTGTTGTATGTTGGCATTCATAGATGGCTGAATGAAAACAAGCACAGCCCAGCTCCTGTTTTCAACCATCCCAGAGGACTGACACTTTTATCAGAAGGATGTCAGAGAAGTCACAGGAACCCAAAATAATGGGAAATTCCAAGCAATTGAAAGGTATTGTATTTACATGCACTTTACCATATAAATAACATTCCAATGTAATTAAAGATGAAATAGCAATTTCCTCTAACTTCAAAATGGAAATGAAAAAACAACTTATACTTTCATTAAACTACTAATTCTTGTAACCATACCTGCCTTCTATCCCTTCCTCCCTATCCTAACTAGCTATTATTATTGGCACAGCTAGATATTATAATAATTTTCTACCATTCACAAAACTTCTTTTCCCACTAAGATAAAATCTGTTAACTTGGAGCTTTTTATCATTCAAAAGTTTTATCTAATAGTGTCAAAACTAGTGTAGTTATTCAGATGTTTGTTTATTGTTACAATTTTACAGGTAGGCACTCTCATCTTGTATAAACTCCTCCACAAATAACATTAAGTTAGATTCTTAATTGAAATACGCTTAATTTCATGCATCAGCATGTTGGATACCATAATATATTGTATATTTTAACCACAAAGGGTGCGCTGTTTTGTTCTCTAAATGTAAAATCTTTGTGGAGCAGGGCAGCAAAACCAAGATTTTACCTCAGTATAACAAAATCCAACTTTGCAAGAGGGTTTACCTTTATGAGCTACCCTGGTGTAGAGACTCTCTTTAACTACTCAGAGTTCACAGCCAATATCAGTAAATAGAGTTTTCAGTACAAAACCAAAAATTCTGGCAATTAAATCATATTCAAGTAATAGTTCCAGCCTTTCTGTTTCTGATCAGTAAAGCCTAAACCAAATTTGTCTTCACTTTAAGATGTAAACCAGAGCAAAAGTAATCTTTTCTGTCTAATTCAATTTCTGAAGTTAATAGGTGTTTTGTTTCTATAAGGTATGCTCATAGGAGCAGTGACCTTTTCCAGGACACAGATACTGAATCCATGGACTGTTGGTTAATGCCCCATTTTAAACAGACATACTGCTATAAAACGGTAAGTCAGACAATTTTAAAGCTAATAGCTATTTTCAACACAACTTGTTCTATCTGGCAAATGAAGAAATGAGACAATGAAATTCTGTATCACATTTATGATTCAATACTTTCATAATGGAGGTTGACCAGAATATTTCTCAAACCTATTTGTGACATTTCTATGAAAACAATATCATGAATTTGGCACAATAAAAATAATAAATTTGGCTCTATATTGTCATAGATCACTTCCCTCAAAGTCTACTACTTCATCAATCTCTGATTACTTCCAGTATAAAAATATGCCTGATAATCTTCCAGTCTTAAACTGGCTATTCCTGGAGAGCCCTATCTACTGAAGCTGGAAATGTGTGGCTGTTCAAACTGGTATTCAAAGTCATTTAGGATTTCTCATGCAAGAATTTCAGATTCATCTGGGGTTACATACAATCACTTTGAGCAAAGGTCTCAAATATTTTTAAACAACATATTCACAAAAAGAAGCTGAACAAAGTCCTGTTAACACAGTTTTGGATCACCTAATCTAATTCTAGAAACTTGAAGCAACTAACTGAAGCATAGAGAAGGAATGTTGAAATGTTCTATTCTAACATGGTTAGATTAGAAATAAACTAATGTTTCTATTTTTAGAAATCATTATCAACAGGATAACCTATTATATAAAACTTGCCCACCAAAAACGTAACATTTATTTGAATATAGATAAAGTTAGGGAACTACAGAAAGGTATCTAGAAAAACCATCACTGCCTAAAGTATAGTTTAGCCTCTACTTAGCATCTCCTGTCTCTACTGCGTTCTTCTTGAGAGGAAAAGAGCACCCTGTGCTCATCCGTAAAATCATGTACTCTCTTCTAGTCACTGTGTAATTTGAACGGGTTATATTTCAATGACTGTGCAATACAACACATTATCATTTATTCAAGTCAGACAAACATGGGGGGCTGAAAGCCTGGAGGGTAGTAATCTTTACATTCAAAGCCAAATATTACCCCCTCTGAGGCAAGAAACCCTAAGGTTCACTATTACTGTCTAATAGTTAAGAAAACTAAAGATACTGCATTTATTCAAATACAGGATCTTGCTTAAGTTTCATCATATCAGCATACTCTACATTACACCATTTTGTCAAAAAATATATTACAGGTTTTGCCAATGCTGTTGTTATCATTTATTAATAAATTGATCATAGAAAACTACAGCCCACTCAGCCATTTATGGTCACAATACTCCAGGTGAAGATTATCTGTTCTTACTGTAGAGAGCACTTGGGTCAGCAGCATTTCTCCACCTCTGTGGAGCACCACATGAATGCTGAGGTATTTTTTCAGTGATGATGACATGTTCAAAACTAAGACATTTTCCTACGCTAAGAAGCCTCATCAGCACACAGCCACATCTACAGCGCACTCCAGAAACCAGGAACAGAGTGCAATGAGAAAACACTTCAGCAAGGCAGGGAAGCCTATCCAGCCTACCAGATCAAATAGCCCTGGCTATTCATGAAAAAGAGAATGCACCAGAAGAAACATCAGGACAGGGTTAAGAGGAAAGGTATTCAATTCACTGCTGAAGTCCATATGTGTGATTTCATTAAACGAACAGTTGAAACAAACTGACTTAAGGTAACAAAAACGGGATTAGAACCCTACAACACCCTAGTAAAGAAAACATATTTGTGCAATTCTGTAATTTTCCCTGTGAAATATGAAGCAAAATATCAAGGCAGAAGATCCAAAATGTCATCTGCTGCTAGAGAGCGTTAAAAGGCAAGTCCAAAATCAGTCTCTCCCTGCCAAGCAAGGAGCAACCAAGGGACATGATGAAGACTCAACTTTCAGTGCCCCTTGCTCTCCATGTACTACGCAGGTGATCCTGGCCACACCAGTGCTACACACATCTCCTGGTGCTTGTGAGTACACAGTTGTAAAAGAGACAGTAAGTGAATTCAGCTCATTTATAGATTTTAAAAATAAATATTACCCTCCCATTCTGAAAAATTTTGTACTGAGCTTTACTCTTCTCTACCTTCCTACCTTCTCTACCTGCTCTTGTCCCCATGATCCACCAGGATTTTTACGTTGCACATGGTGATGTCCACATACTTAGGTCCAATCTGCCTAAGCAGCTTTCCCTTTCAAGTTCTTAAGAAAGGAGATATCATAAGTCTATGTTAAAAGCTGTCTGTCTGAAAAGGTGAAAGAAAACACTGTAAATTGTAAATGTACCCATCTACAATCTAATAAATAATCATAAAAAGCGAGATGATCCTACTACTTTACAAGTATTTCTACAAGTTTAGCAGTAAGGCAAGGAAGAAAACTTAGATAAAAAAATTCATATAATACAGCAATCTATTGCAGCTCATCTTCAGCAAGTCACCATTTATCTTCAAGCTGTACAAATGTTTTCAGCATTTTTAAAATTAGCTCTTCCAGATACTGCATGCAGAGTGTAAAGAACTAGTTGTTCTAAGTTGTAGAAATATCATAATAATTGCATTTGTTTGAACTTGGCATTGAGGGGTGAATCACCTATAGAACCTGTTATTGTGACAGTAACACTTGCACACCATTAAATAATGACTGTTAAATAATAACTACACTAGACCAGAACTAAATGTACATTATTTGTTTAAAGGCTTTGCGATATATTTTCAGCTACTATAGCACAGATTAAAACACTCATCTATACTTTTAAATGTTAAAAATGATTTTACAAAAAATCCCACATACAACCCTTACAATTTAATTTCTGATATTTCATTTTTAACCATTTTCTGAAGAGTTTTAATTACTTTTAGATCCTACCTGAGAGATTCTGCCATCCGCCTTAAGTCTTCATTTTGCTGCTTTAACCGTTCAAGTTTAGCGAGGATCTTGGATAACTCACGACTAGAGTGATCTGGGTGCTCACTGTCTCGTACCAGGTGTCCACCAATATAAAAAAGTAAAGTTCCCCAAGCAAAGAGGATAAGCATAATCCAACGCCAGGAACCAGTCCATGGCCGCATTTTCAGAAGTTCAATTCACTCCAGAACTGCTTCTGCTCACAAAATAACAAACATTTTAAGTCCTTAGCTTGTACAAAGGTGGACAATTTCACTTCCTCTGCTTCACCACATTGTACCGGAGAAAAATTATTTTCAGTGTTTATCTTACTGCAACTCCTTAAAGAAGATTCTCATAAGGCTGTACACAGAAATCATTAATATTGCATCATTCTTCATTTATATTCTGTGGGAAAAAAATAAAAAAATCTGAAATTATAATTCTGATATGTAAAAATATATTGGATTGCAATTAAGCTAAATGTACTGTCATTAACATTCAGGAATGATAATAGACAATGTTACTACTTTCTGTCACAGAGACAAAGAAATAAGCTTTTAACTTTCCATAGAAAGCTGAGTTCACGAATGAATGACAAAGAATATGCAATTAATCCCGGGTTTGACATGGCCAGAAGAAATGCTGCTTTTTATAAGAGAAATATTTACTAATTTATGTGTCATTTTATACATTAAAATAGTTCAAAAATCATTCTGTGGTAAATTCAACAGTTGCCTTTACTATCAACAAATAGTTTTTATTTAATTACAAATACATATTCACTTTTTTCACTTTTATTTACTTTCTTCTCCATTTTTACCATGACTTCCACTTTGTAACAAAGGAGTTATAGCCATTGTAACAACATATTCTGCTATTTGCAAGTATTTGAAAACCAGGCATGGCTTTAGAAACCCAGGTTTTAGAAACACTTCTCTACTGTTTTAAAACTATCAAACCCATTTTGATAAGTTATTATTAAACTATAAAAATGCAAAAAAATTATCAAAAGGTAATATCATCTCTCATATAAAAACACTGCAGCATTTTAAAAAATGAAAAATCACCTCAACTCGTTTTCTACTTGGCAAAACATCATTTAACGAGTGTAAGAATCTCCTCATTCTATCTAGAACAGATTTTAACTGACAGCACATCTAAAATCTTCTTAAGTACTTCTCCCCTCACTTCCTTTCTCAGCAATGTAAAATTCCTACCTTTTTTAAAAGGCATATATATATATATGTCATTCATATTCAATTTCCAAAATAACCCATATTTTGAAGTCTCAGATCTGTAAATCCACAGTATTTCCTTTGAGATGCTATCCATACCTACCTTCTCTCAAATTACTCTTTTCTGTTTAAGCTTTAACCTTAGCTTCTTTTTAATTTCATTTAGTTATCCTGTTCCAATTCATTTCAAGTTTAGAGAAAAGTCTTCCCAAACTGCAGTAACTTCCAAACTGACCCACTTATAGAGATATGCCTGGAGCATGCACGTAGTATTGAAAATGCTCAAAAATTTCTCTAGTTATCCTTTAGAAGGGGGGTTGTTTGTATATGTTTGAAAGAGGCAAAAAAATTCACTTATGACTTACAAGATGGTACACAAGACCAATTATTTGAAAATTGAAAGTTAATAATGAAATGGAAAATATTTGCAGTACCTCTCAGGTTTTTCCACCTAATGTATCTGTGACAAGGGGAGTTATAAGCAGATCAGTTTTCTTTGAAAGTAATGTCAGAAGCCCACTTTAAGGGCACATCATTTTCTAAAGATGTCTAAGAAAGCTGTATATAGCTTTTGTTTTAGCTTGGCAAAAGCATGGGACTGCCTTCAGGAAAACAGTGGTTTTTCCAATAATCTTCACGGATCATTGCATAAGTAAATAGAACCCACATTGGATGTAACAGAATAAGCCATTCCCAAGCCACAGAGGATTGTGGCTATAAGCAAGGCAAGCCTAGTTACTTGCCAGAATGATAAATATAAAAACCTGATGGATTGACATTTCAGGTTTAAGTGGGAAAGTGCATTCTTATATCTATACTAACAATCACCCAGAAAATGTTTGACTGTGGTTGCAACATGGTAAATGAAATCACAAAGTCTGTGACAGCAGTGGAAAGAAAAAAATAATAGGAGATTTTAAATATTCCTCTACTGATTGGGTAAATATTATACTGGGAATTGTGATAGAGACTAAACAGATGCTACACCATAAAGTTACTGCTTAGGAGAAAAACTACTGTTAAAAATTCTTTACTTAATCATAAGCAGTTTGCAGAACTTCGATCAGAAAGTTTCTGCTGGAGAACCACTTTATAACAGTCTGCATAATATACTCAGATACGACTGCCTCCTAGGAGAAACAAAGTAAAAAAACTGCACTACAGCTGTGATTAAATTCAAGAAAGGGAACTGTTTTAAAAGAGATATGGACATCACACCATGGAGAAAGATATCATGTTTTTAATTAAAACAAGAAGTAAAGGTGATTGTTATAGTTAGTAAAGAAAGCGTCCTAATAAAAAGTTATAAGCATGGTCAAGTGATTAGGTAGATAAGACTAAATTCTGGTATATAAACCACATAAAAATTAATACTAAACCTTTCATCCAAAGTAGATAGCTTACTAGAGACTTGAGGGTCCACAAATGACAAGAGTATATAAGAACTGTTTATAGAATACTTTGCAAGGAAAATATTGACTTTCTTTTTTTTATCTGTTTTTTATGAAACATGAGCTTAAGTAGGCTCACAAATCAGGTACCTTCTTTACCAGAGGAAGTGTTGGTCTGTCTCAAACAACACTGCTAGTAGATCAGACTATCAAATAAATCCATAAAATTAACATAACAAGTCATCAGGAAGAGATGGTACTCTTCCAACAGTTCTAAAGAAGTTAAAGAATGCAGTAGTTTAATTATTAACAATAGTGTGCAACGTCTTACTTACAATCACCATGCAGCAAAGCAATGGAAAATTACTGAATTATTTGTTAGGGCTACAGGAGGAATCCCTGCAGCTACAGGGCAGAAAAAAATTATATTCACGTCAGGCAAACTGGCAGAAATTATTATAAGGTGAAATAAATCTGCAGACATTAGGATGAATGTAATCAAAATAAAAAAGTACTAAATGGCTTTTAAAAAGAAATTGTGCCTCATAACTTTATTGAAGTTCTTTTGAAGGCATAAACAAACACATCGGCAAGAGAGAACCAGTCCTAATTGTTGATCTAGTCAACATGGATTTTCAAATGACATTCAACAAAGTCCCCAAAATGTTTCAAAAAACCTAAGCTGCATGGAAGAAGAAAGTTCATCACGAGTCACCACCCCGTTAAAAGAGAAGAAATGTACAGTAAGACTGTGTTTAAGTTGAAAGAATGATCAGGGACCTCTCTGGACCCATGGTAGAGTTCATACAGTTTGATATATTCATATATATCTGGAAAGCAAGGTGAAACAAGAGGTAAAAAAGTCTGATAGCAATGAGCATAAGGTCATCAAGATGTTGTTTGATGAAGAAAAAATTAAAATTAGAAAAAATCAATTAATCAGCATGTAGAGTTGTGCATAGATGAACTTTGAAGGCTATCGGCAATGGACTTAGTTGTGATTGGTAGTTCTATAAAACATCAATTCATCATTGGGCTAAATGCAACCAAGTCCTCACAGGTTTTATCTGATTTCTATCAATCTCTGCTGATGTCATTGATCTTTTTATAAGTTAGGTCATGGTTAAATATAAAATAAAGATCCCAAACTAGCTGAATAAATAGGAAGAACATTCTGAACTAACATTAAACAGTCAGCCTGTACATCAAATGTAGTGTATCTAATTATACATGAGTTCTAACAAATCTCAACAACTGACTTTGTACTGTAATGTGGCTTTCACATTATTTCTTCTATTTCATACTGTTCTGGGAATGCAAAATGTCAAAGTATTTGACATTCCAGGGATGGGGCATCCAGTAACTCTGGATGCCCCATCCCTAGAAGAGTTGAAAGCCAGGTTGGATGGGACTTTGAACAGCCTGATCTAGTGAGTGGCAACCCTGCCTGTGGTAAGAGGGTTGGAACAAGATGATCTTTAAGGTCCCTTCCAGCCCAAACCATTCTATGATTCTGCCACTCATTATTTCAGTCCATAAATCAAATTATACTACACGAAAGACTAGCAGAAATAAGAGCTGAAATAGGGAAACAAAAAGGAAAAATTATCACATTTTTAAAACTCTTCAATTTATAGCTTGTGTCAGATTTCTGAAAGATCTCCACATGTAAATGTATACCACAGACATCTTCCTGACAGAAAGTCAAGATGTTATGTCAATATTTACACTTCCCTAATTTTCTACAGCTGCTTATGAGTTTTCATACTGTAAACTAAGCTGAGGACTGCCAAGACCGAACACATGAGCCTCAAGTTAGAAAAAATCGTAGCAGCAGCCAACAAATGCAGTGATTCAAACCTGACATGAATCATACCAAACATGAACATCATCTGACACTGAGCATATAAATAACAACCCACCAAACCTAAAAGATGTAGGAGAGTAGTACCAATCAGTATATTTTATTAAGTGAAAGACAGAATAATATTTAAATAGCAATGATTATAAATTTATGTTATTATATAGTGACGAATCCTTATTCTAAGAATACTATGTTACTTTTATTTTACCAGAGGAAGCCATGTATTTTAATTTACTAGTTATCCCCTGAGATTTACCATGATTTCTTGTCTTACATTTGATTGGATTTACCCATACCCTTGCATTTTCCAGTGCATAAGCATGTCAAAACATAGTATATTGACAATTAGCTAATTTACATTTTCTTCCCTGCAATTTTAGATTATTTTCGCTTCTAGGGGATCTTGAGAATAGCTGACTACATTTGTATAATGTCACTTTCTAAAATAATGTAATAAAGTATCTCCTTTATCTCTTTCAAAGGGCTTACGCTGGATATACAGAGTGAAAAAGAATGTATTCCTCTATTCTCCCCAACTGCTCTAGAGCAATCTTTTATGTTAATTTTCTTTTAAAATTCATCACTATGCCCAGTTAAGAGGGTTTCAATCTGATCTCTCAGGGAAATCATCTCCCATTTATAAGAGCCCAGCTACCACCCACAAAAATCCCAATCAGAACTGATGCAGGTGATAGGTATGGATGGAAAGACAAAGCTCAGTAGGAGAAGCAGCTTACATCAGCATAGTGGCAAAAGCAGCCTTAATGCCAGTATCTGTGTGAGCCTGGAGATGTCACAGTGAAATTGGTAACCTTCAGAGATTCTTGAATGCATGCTTGTAAAGGCACAGCTTTTAGCTGTCATGAAATAAAGCAGTTTCATCTTACAGAAACAGTGAAAAATCTGCCACATGTAAATGTTGAGGGTCTCCTGGTTCCATAGAGACAAGATGAAGAGACTACAGACATCTATAAAATTTTCCTCAACATGATGAGAAACACATAATATATTGATGGCAAATAAAATGAAGAATTTTTGTTTTTAAATGTGGGAGTTTTATATCACTCCTTTTAAAATTATTTCGTCATTCAAAATCCTGTTTCATCTACTAAAGACATCAACTGTAGAATGAAAACAAAGTAACATTAAAGCAAATGCTAAATTGAAAGTAAAGTATCACATACAGTAATCTATTTTTCAGATTTAATTTAATCTTGTAGCTCTATTATAAAAAGTCAATGCACAATATGTAGTATTATCTAATGAAACAAAATAGTTTTGATAAGTATTGGCTATTATAAATCATTAGGAATACATAATATTCTATGCATCAGTTGAATGGAAAAAAATATTGTGAGAAAAGAACTCAAAATTTATTTATTGCCAAATACATAGCCCAGAAAATGTGGTTAGTGTCACAAATTTATTTAGACTCCATTAAGAGAAGACAGAATATTTACATAAAAATAAGGATCTGCTTCAAGTCTTAATTGGTAAATCAAATTGTGCATACTATACACATAAGCCAGAATTGATTGCAAGAACATGAAAATGTTTTGTTACCAAATTATCAGGGAAAATTTGGTTAAAAACATTCCTTCAATGCAAGTGTTTACAAAATGATTAAAGGAAACCGTAAAGAGAACATTAACTTCATTAAAATTATAACTAAAAAGAGACTGAAGTGTAGCACCAATATCTTAACGAGAAATGTCAAAGCTATTTTGCCATAAAATAAATGATTCATCAATAAAAAATACATACTACCTTTCCACATCTTTCTTCCATAAAGCCTTCTAGTTATTTTAAAGCTTTAAAAGGTACTTACGAATTAGAAACTTGAATAGCCCAATACATAATTTCAAACAAGAGGACATATTTCATGACTTAAATAAGGTCCTTATTAACTTACTATTCCAAACATGCTTTCAGTAACAAATTCAGTGATGTGGTGGAGATCTTCTCCTTTTGTATGCTCTTTCTGTTTGCTTGCTCTTCAGAATTATGGCCCCAGAATAGCAGTACGATTTTTCTCAATAATGTACAGTTTCAAGTTACTTTAGATTAAATTGAAAACAAACTAAGCAAGTCTCCTTCTGGTTCAAATACCTACTGACTTAAATTCAATCAAAAAAGCATATCTTATGTAAGTTGAAAAGAAAAAAAATTACTCATTAAGTAATACTCACACATCACTATAGCTAACATATACAGCTCTATATTTAAAGGCAAGTTCATCACCTACAATTGTATGATATATGAAACATGAAATTCACTCCACTGAAGAGCTATCACAATGACTTATCACTAAATCTGAAACACTCAAAAAGCATGTTACACTGTACATACAACTTAGATTGAATCTTCCCAACCTTGTTAGTTTCACTTAAAAGGAAATTTAAATAAGTAAAGTTAGTATTTATAAGACTCCACTCATAAAAATTGCCTTCTTAGGAAAGCATGCTACCGTACTGTTGTGCTCTAATAAAAACGAAAATTAAAACAACTTTCCAATTCCATGTAATGATGATGTGATGGTACAGTCTCTGACAAAGGTTTAGAACCTAAGGAAATAATCTTTTTACGATATTAAAATAAAACTAAGGATCAAAGGACAAAAGTAACAGGTAACAAGCCTCTGTAGTGTTTGATAAAAATAAGCAAACATTACAAATATTATTCACGGTGTATGCAATGCATCCTTCATGAAGACTTAAGAGAGTATTTGAAGCAGAATTCTATACGTTTACACAAGGTGTTGCTGGTGTCTCATATGAAACAAATACTTGCTTTTCTCTCTCGAACATGCCTCCTGTAATATATCCTAGAACAGGATTTGTCTTTCCTGGCCTTACTCTGGCAGTCAGCAACCATTTTACAAGGACATAATACCACCAAATCTTTTTGCATCTGTCTCTCTTCAAATTTATAAGGTCCTATCTTATAAACAGAAATTCTTATTCTTCATCCTTTTAACTTTGTTATCACATTTTATCCCATTCTACCACTCCAGTATCCCAAATAAAAAATTATTGTACATTTTTCTGACCCCCACTCTTCTCCTTTGTGACCTAAATTTCATTATAATCTATTATATTTTTGTGACATTGTCACTACTGAAAACAGTCAAAATGAATAACACAAGTAATCCACCGCACTAATAGGGTGTCTCCTCCAGGCTAATACTCTTCCTTTTAGCACAAGTCCCTGTCACTTCATCCCTTCAGCTACTTCCTTTGCCAATGAATGATTTCACTTTTTATCTACCTTTTCTCTCCCTCAATACTCAAAACTTTCTATGTGCCAAGAAATGCTGAAAGGGAGTTTACATACACGGTTTCTCCCAAACTCCGTTACATTAGGAAATTTACCTCATTGAAACAGTAAGCAAATCCAGAATAATACAGATAAAAAAATCTTTGACAACAGATCTGTGTTGCATTTATCTAATTTTCCGTTTTTATCTACCTCTACTTTGTTAATTCTCATTTCTTCAAAATTTGTCTTCATGCTTTGCAGACTACTGTGATCAAGCCAGTAGCTAGAATTATTTCTAATTCTAGCATTCATATACATCAATCCCAAGAGACTTTATCCTACTTAGTTCCAAACATTTTTAGACTATTGACTGGAAACAATTTGGAAAGTATTTCATTCATCTATAACTTTTTAATTACCTTTATTAACATACAAATTGTATCTATTATTTTCTTCAACTGGAGAACAGAAACCCATTCACAGAGCATGTATTAATGTTTTGTGTTCTAAAAATACCCAAAATGAAGTTCCTTTAGTTTCCTGTTCAAACTCACTGTTGCAGGTATATTTTTTCTACCCGTAAAAACTATCCATTTCCTCTTTTTTTCTGGAGGACATAAAATTTGTAGTATTACATATGTATAATTGGTGTATAAAATTACTTCTTTTTTTCTTCTTAACTTCTATTCACATGTACAGGACATAAGTAAATAAAATCATGAGCCTTGCTTAGTATTTACTCCTACATCCACAACTTCCTCTTTACTACTGTTTCTTTCTGTAAAGCCTAATTTGATATCTGTATGGATTACTCTGAGCAATTTGAGTGATTTTCTCTTCATATGCTCCCTTATAATTTTACATAAATAAATATGGCCTGCTCATCTGACACAATCTGCAGATTATTATCAAATTAAAATTCTGTTAATGGAATTCACCACCCTTTTCAATTTCATTGCAAGTGGAGATTTATTCAATACTGAAGTCTTCAAATACTACAATTTTGGATCTTCATCACAGAAAACTCCCTGGTAGGAAGAGATGGTACTGAGGGACTTCCTTAACTATGTGAAAGCTACAGGCCCAGTCATTTAATTTGGTTAGAAAACAAATCATAACCAACAAGAACAACCTTTGGAGAAAGATGCAGTGTGATTTATCCTTCCTGAAATTTGGCTGGAGAGGTTCTGTCACTGAGTGTGGAAGCTTGATGACTTTTCAGACTTACAGAGATTATGAAGAAAGTAAATTACTATACGTTGAGCAATTAAAAAGCTAGAGTCTAAAAGCAAGATTATCAGCTTGAGAAGAGTCATCTTAAGATTCATTTAGAAGCATTAGCAGAATATATATTATAGTACAGAAAAAACATTCAAAGTAGAAGAATGTAGGGGAAGATTCTGGTATTACTTTGGAGCTATTCTCCAAAGCGTATTCTAAAATGCTCAGCAACACAGAGACTATTTTCAGTTTAACTGCAAAAAAATTTATAGCTGAAAACACCTTTGCGGAATTTTGCAATGAAAACACCTTCAGAACACAAGGGAATAAATAGACAAATATTCAGAATGATCAATTAGTAATATTGTGGCAAATTTCTTCTTCGTTTAGGAAGTTAATATTTACTGATGCAACCAAAATAAAGTCAACAGGATGAACACATGCAGAATATAAACAGAGAGCTTATTAACAGTTTCAGAGTTGCTGTATTTGTAACCCGAGTAGCAGCAATAAATTCCCTAAAATGACTGACGACCAGAGAAGACATGACAGCAAACCAAGGTTGCTACTGCTTTTTTCAAGTTTTTAAGAAGGTGTGTAGCAGACAAATTGAAGAGAGAATAGTAAATGTAATTTTCCTTACAAGTCTAAGTTCAATCAGAACCATGTAGGAAAGTAATTAAGGAATGTACGCACTTATTTTCTATAGGTCTCCTCCTCCATCAGTGATCCCTAACTACCACAAATAGCTGAGTTTTTATCCAGAATAATACTATTGGTACCATTAATGAACAAGGTCTTAACTCTTTCATCTCAAAAGAATTTCTAATATTACTTTGTATTTTATTATATTCCTTCACATTATCTTGTTGATGTTCAAATTGGTAAATATTACCCAGGTCTTCATCCAACTGCATCTAGTTACATGTATTTTTCACTTTGGTACTGATATCTCCTCACGCTTCTCTCATTTACACTCAACAGACACCAATAAATATATACTCCTGGCTTTATATCATATCTTTATAACCTCAGCTCTTTGCACACTTTTGTAGACTCCCTAGCTGACAATGCCACAGATAAAATAATTTTGGGATATTTAAGGTTCTTCACTAAATTACTTATTATCTGGCTTCTTTAAGAATTTAATAACATTGACAAGGACATACTCCAAAATATTTCTCCTGTCCTGCACTGACCACAAGTACTAAATTCTTTGTATTTAGTACATCACATGGTCATACTGGTGCAAGTCCAGTAAACAGAGTTAGTGAAGTCTCCATCCCTGGAGGCTGGGCAAAGACCTGAGCAACCCACTCAAATTGATCCTACTTGATCAGTGGCGTTGGACTAGAAGATCTCCAGAGATACTTTCCAAAGTCAGCTATAAAGTGATTCCATGAAATAAAGGCACTTTTATAGATTTTGATGTGAAAAAAAATATTTTAAAATGCACAGCATGCAAATGGTACAACATACTTTATCTTTCACATAAATAGCAGTAATTTTTTTTAAATCATAACCTCGTAACATATGAAGAACAGCTTACCCTCTCCACGACAGCAGGAAATAAACACAACTGCATCATGGAGGTTGGAGGTTAACATGCAATTCCACTATTCCAGCAGTCAGTGAAATTAGTAACTGTTTGAAGGAAAAAAAAGAAAGTCCTTTTAATTTCACATTCAAACAAAAGTATTTCACATTTAAAAAAAAAATCTTCCTTTTGATTTACTCTTGTATCATAACAGCGAGAAAGAATCTAATGTTTAATTTTAAAGTATCATATTTTCTGCTTGTTATTTAATTAATCATGGATTATCCACAAAGATAAATCATTCAATCAGAATATTTTTAACTACCATCTTGCATTGTATCTAGCTTAGATACAATGTTATCTAGCAATCAAAGAATTAAATCAAAGAATATTTTAGGGTCTGTACTGAATTAATGAGTAACTTGTACAAGTGAGTCTCACCAGGCCCCAATTTCCCTTGTTAATATTTGCCAACTTCAAACCTACGTTTGAAGTTGATTCATTAATATTTACAGATTTGCAGTTGAAAGCTGTTATACATTTTGAACACAAGATATAAATCTGCATAATCGATTAAAGCAATTCAGCCATTTAGCAGTTTTGTCAAATAATTGTTTCCCCATCTCTAAGCATTACTCCCTGTTCAAAATACCAATCTAACTTTCAGATTGAAAAAAAATAAAAACCAAAAATCCAGGACAGAATGTTTATTTTTAACCTTAATTTTTATAAAATGAATATAAGTGTATTAATGTATATTCTTTCATATATGTTATCATTTGTTAAAAAATATAAATATGTTAAGGAAACCTTGTAAAGAAAATTAATTTTCTTGCAATCAAAATATTAAAAGTCACTAGAATAATCACCTAATGTGACTGGAGAAATTACAAATTCGGAGACTTGGAGAAAACAAAATACAGATAAATTGAATAGTTCTTTAAAAGTATTCCATAGGAGAAGATTACAACTCCCAAAGTTTCAAGAAAGTTCCTGCTATCTTGCAAAAAAAACATAAGCTCTCGTCATAACTTCTTAACCCAAAACCACAAATTATCTCTCAAAACAAAATTCTTCTTTGCTCATTTTAGCATTTATTAGAGACAACACACATATTGCTCCAAGCTCTGCCTTTTGTGAACTGTAGTAAGACCTTCAGAATCACAGAATGTTAAGTGGTTGGAATGGACCTTACAGATCAACTAGTCCCAACTCCCCCTGCCAAGTGCAGGAACACCTCCAGCTGCACCAGGTTGCTCAAGGCCTTATCCACCCTGTCTTTGAAGACTGCCAGTGTTGGGGCATCCGAAACACCCCCTGAGCAAGCTGTTCCAGTGGCTAACCTCACTCACAGCAAAAAATTTCTTCCTAATATCTAAGTTTCCCCTCTTTCAATTTGTATCTATTACTCCTTGCCCTATCACTACAGTTCCTGGTGAAGAGTCCCTCTCTGGCTTCCTGGTAGGCCCCTTCAGGTACTGGAAGACTGTGATACGGTTTCCACGCAACCTTCTCTTCTCCAGGCTGGACAGCCCCAACTTTCTCAGCCTGTCCTCATAGCGGAGGTGCTCCAATCCTCTTATCAACTTTGTGGTCCTCCTCTGGACTTGCTCCAACAGTTCATGTCCTTCTCATGTTGGGGACACCACAACTGTACACAGTACTCCAAGTGGAGTATCACAAGGGCAGAGTAGAGGGGGACAATCAGTTCCCTCGACCTGCTGGTCACGCTCCTTTTGATGTGTCCCAGGATTCGGTTGGCTGTCTGGGCTGTGAGTACACACTGCCACCTCATGTTGAGTTTTTCATCAAATGTGCCCTACATTCTTTTTGACAGACAGCATTAGGGGGGCAGAAGGCATTCTGCTTGCTTGTTCCCAATCAATTTAATGCTTCTCTAAGATGACCACATCAGGTACAACCTCCTAGAGAAAGAGAGACAACTCGCACTCCTTGGAGATACCACAACTATGCTCAGATCCAGGACTCAAGAAACTGTGCAGTATGACAGTCGAGAAAATTCCATTACAGGAGCTTGCAACCCAATAAAGAAATTGCACCAAGGAGCAGGGAACAGGTTGTTTGACCTTTGACATGATAGGAAAATCTTCCAGTAGATCAGAGGGCAGTTCACAGCTTAAAGTCACTGAATTAACTGCAACTAAGTAGAAGCAACAGCAGACTCACAGTGACAATGCAGGCAGGGAAGAATTTGGTAAAACAAAAAAATTTCCTTTTCTTCTTTCTTCCTTATTCACTGAGTTTGCAATACTTAAAATGTTAATTATCCTAACTGTTATTCTAATAAAACTTGGCATTTTTTCAAATAAAAAAACATTTGGTTTCCTTTGAGGAGATAATTATAAGGAGAAAGGTCCCATGCCCATGCAGTTACTAAATTTATTTCTACCAAAAAAAACCCAAACCAACAACAACAAAACAAACAAACAAACAAAACCAACAAAAACACAATGGAGTTAAGTATTATTACTAATCCTACTTCAACTATATAGCTCCTGCTCAGAGGTAAAAAACAATCAAACCCACCAATTTAGGTAATTTTAGTATCCCAGACCAAACATTCTCAAAATTCTGCTATATGAACACCTAGAGGTTCAGTTATCACAACAGCAGTGGTTCAGAGAAGTCTGTACCCACAGCACTTGGGTTTTTTTAAGCTAAAGATATACACAGAACACTGACCTCAAAAGATTTTAACAGGAGTTAAGAACTAATTTGAAGTAATAACTTTTCTAAATTAGATAAAATAATTACATCGACAATTACAACAAATACAGTTTGAAAATACTAAGCACTCCTTTGTTTTAGATACAGTAATAAATACAAGTGCTCACAATTTTTGTAACATATTACATTTGAAAGCTTGAAAAAAGATACAGTAATTTCTAATTTTTTTTACAATTGATGCAATTTTGAACAAAAGAGGGAATTGTACCTTGAAAGAAAAAGAGCAGCTTATTTGTCAAATATATGCAAGATTGTCTGTCAAACAGATAAAAAGTAATTGGTGATTTTTCTTTTAGAAAGATAAAAGAGTCAACTGCAGAAACAATACACTCTTCCAAGGAAATTATATATATCTATGTATGTGGACTCATTTTAATAAGCACTGGATAAAGCAGTCTTCAGTTTTACAGCCCGTTTTAACTACAAAGATAATACATTAACCAGAAACACAGTAAAGTGAGAAGTTATCTTCTGTCTTATCCAAACTAATGAAATGTCTTTGTAAGATAAAAATTGTCTTGGAAAAAGAATAGAACAATTACATTACAGTAAAAGTTTTTTTTTTCTTATTTACTTATTATATTGACATCATACAACTCTAATCTAATACAGCCACAGTCAATGATGAATAATAAAAATTCAAACATCAAGCATGATCTTCCTCCACAGTAATAAGTTAATAAACTACCGATAGGCCTTGCAGAAACCTCATTCCAAAAGAAAATACAAAGAGTGAGAATCTTTGGAAGTAATGAAATAAAAGGCAATGGAAGTTACAAGGACATAATTTGTGTTAAAGAAGAAAGAATTTGTGACATCAAACTGCTTCTTACACTTGCAAACCAAGTCATAGCAAAATCTGGGGATTAGAAGTTCAACCTGGATTCAATCCAGCTGCATGACAAAATTTTGACAATAACCACATAGTACACAGCACACATCCTGAAAAGATAAAGTGTTCAGAAGCTTCCCCGAACAAGACTTGATGGAACATCCTGCTGAATATCACTGCTGCTTCAGTAGCTGGGGATTTCCATTAACCAAGAGCTCCTGTGTCGGCATGTCCCCACTACGGGTCACATGATGTAATTCTAAATTGTGAGCTGCATTTACACCACATGTAAGCTACAGATTTGCCAACACTTCTCTAGAAAAATGAACCCCAAGGCATCCTAGCATGACCTTGTCAAAATGTATGCAAACACACTCATTAATCTTTCAGACTACTTTTCTGCCACAACAGACAGACTTTTGATTTTTTTCTCCAAAAGCCACAAAAAGCCCAATTAAAAAAAAAAAAAAACTATTGCTTTCCAAATTCCTCTTGAATTAAGCTGAACTTCTCATTAGAAGCTAAAAGAAGAACATTGCTGCTTTTCTACCATTTAGAATATAGAGCAGTAAGGTAAGGTCTTTCATCCTACATGTGATGTGGTTCCATAATTAAGAAATTCACAAAGTAATCAGATACTCCCTTACACTCAAGATGTTACTTTCTTCCACAATTTTGCATTAGAACCCAAATTTATCAATATCAGACATACAGTGTCTGCTTTTAGAATAGAGCAGTAAGGTAAGGTCTTTCATCCTGCATGTGATGTGGTTCCATAATTAAGAAATTCACAAAGTAATCAGATATTCCCTTACACTCAAGATGTTACTTTCTTTCACAATTTTGCATTAGAACCCAAATTTATCAATATCAGACATACAGTGTCTGCTTTCTGTTTCAGTGCTCTTCTCAGACCGAAGTACAGCTGCCTCTTCTGCTTGGGGAAAATGCAGCTTATCGTCAGCAGAATAATCTAGATGCCTTGGGAAAGGAACAGAGTGGGACAAAAAGTAATGGACAACCTTAAGCTAATATTTGATGTTTCCATTCTCATTGGCATTGAAGCTTTCCACTATATCTTTTCCACTAGCTTCCCCATGTCATTCCTTAATGGCTGCAAACATCAGAAGCAAGATCAGAGGTAAGATCTTTCCTCTTTTGGCTGGCATCAAAGCAACATGCAAAAATCTAATAACCAAGAAACTTAACATCAGTCTGTTCACAACTCAGCTGCATGTTTATAAATCAAGATGAAAAACAGGCAGATGAGAGAGCTGCTGAGTTTGTAAGAGTTATGCAAAAATGTATGACACTTGGCAGCCATAAGAAAACTGAAGTGCTATTTGCAACTAGGAGGTTTTGCAAAATCAAAGCATAGTCAAGACTATACGGTATTCAGATGCTGAAAAAAAGAGTCATAGAACTGAGCTAAAAGCCTTTCTTCTTACACATGGTAGGCTTGGAGACTGGGTGATTTGACAACCCAGTAACAAAAATGTCAGAATACAGTTCTGAGTGGGCCACATCACGGAAAGAATGTCAAATGTGATCATTATCTAAATAATCACTTGCTTTGTATCACCATTTTCTAGTTTAAATTGACTGTGTTTTATGCAGTGCTTCTATTAGAACAAGACAAATTTTACCAAGGATTACAAATACTAATATTGCCAATATGATAAAGAAGTATTTGCCTTAACTTTAATTCCACTGTGCCACTATATATGGATCTTAAACTGTAAAAATTCCCCTTGGGAATCCAGTTTTCTTCTTCATAGATAGAAAAGTTTTAGTTTGGGACACGGAACTTTACATGCTACAAAGCACAAAAAAATCCAAACGCATCTAATAAGCTAATTCAAGTATGGGAAGCAGTTTATTTGCATTAGCATACAGGTTCGTGCTGTCTAATTTACAATGGTTTACAGCTTTCATAGAGCTCCTTGCCACCAAAACTTGATTGCTTTCTGCATGTGATTCTCACTGTGACCATAGCCCATGAGTACCACTGACCTGAGATCTATTCATTTATTTAAAAGTGAAGGAACTGAAAAACTCAAAGTATTTTGTACAATAATAAGGCTATGAATAAAACAGGACTGTGAAAGTTGCAAGTCAAAACTTCACATAATGCTGCCAAAGCCTTTTCCTCTCAAAATTGGTGTGACATATCATTAAGGAGAAATGACAGATGAGTTTAAAACTTACTGAGTTTAAAACACCTCTGAAGGTATTAGTTTCTTGTTTAACTCCTTTTATGTCAAGTATTAAGTTTACACTCTTGCATTTGGAAGTAAGTAGCAAGAGTTGAATTCTGCAGATGCACAACATCTAAATTCTCTGCTGGAGAATTTAGGGACAACCTTTGCAAAACTAAGTCTTACGATATCAACGTTAATACAGATTAAATATATACTAAAGCAAATAAATTTTACTTAAGACACTCTTTCTGAAGAGCAGCAGCAAACCATAGAAAGACAGAAGTCGCAACGTGTGCCCAATCATGTGAAATCAGAGAAAGATGAGAGGCTATCACACAACACAGACATTTCTACAGAAGAAATGCTATAAAAGATATTTGGATGGTAAACTAAAACATGAAACATAACTTCTTACCTGTAGTTTATAAAATGATCAGTATCAGAGCTTAGAGGAAACAAACCTGTTACAGGACATATTTTGTCTGTAACTGCTCTAATCAGAGAGCTAGCCATTTCTCATAACAAATTGACTAAAAAATCCCAATAATAGTTTTAGTAAACGCAGTAATTACTATGCTCTTCTATGAAATAATAAGGCATTCCTAGCACAAACATACTTAAGGGCTCCAAAAAGCAGTCTATTCAGAAAACAAGATCAAAGAAATTTTGTAATTGTCTGTGATTTTTATAACCTAATGAAATCTGAGCATATCAACACTCGATGTTCATGTTTTAATTTACAAATATACAACATTTCATGTGTACATGTACTATTTAAAGCACAAGCAGACTGCACTTTTCAAAACAGTGTAATAAATAAAAGGGCTCACAGGGTGTCACATGCTGCTGCTAGTATAATTCAGTCCTTCTGTATTCAAAGGACTTACTGTTCCTGCTTTACACCCCTAACTTAGATCCTGATCCTGCAACTGGCATTCCCACTAGCACCCATACATATCCAAAATCTCAGCTGCAACCAATACAGGAGAATTCTCAGAAACAAAACAGAACCCCACACTACCTAGCAGATTTCACACATTTTAATTTTTAAAAAACTGGTCTGAATTATTTTTAATCTTTTCAAAATTATATTCAGTCATCAATTTGAAGAACTATTCATGTTTCCTTTTTTTTATTTACATGCATTTGTGTAAGTGATGTCAAATAAAAAATTATTTACTAAATACAATTATTCGAGTGAAAAAACCCACAGAGTACCAACACTGCATTCTCAGTGCAATAGTGCCCAACCTATTTTCTAATCACATTATGTAGAGTAGAAGATTGAGACTGCCAAAACACCAGAGGCTTCATTTAAAATATAAATAATCATAAAGAATTACATTTCAAGTCTGTCAGAGACTAAAAAAAAGCACATTAATGTACTAAACCTTGTTTTCAAAGGTCAGGGAACACTACCTGCCTTAAATTTTAAAAATTCTTAATGTCTGCTATTCAAATATCCCAAAAGTGTAGTGCATGGAAAAACATAATCTGAAAATGAGACAAATAACACTGATAAAGTGGTAACTGATTTTCTCCCCATGCTC
The DNA here is from genome assembly GCF_003984885.1 of Neopelma chrysocephalum. Classification (NCBI taxonomy): domain Eukaryota; kingdom Metazoa; phylum Chordata; class Aves; order Passeriformes; family Pipridae; genus Neopelma; species Neopelma chrysocephalum. The sequence goes on from NW_020897693.1 coordinate 16,278,067, forward strand.
TATCCATCACCACACAATACTACCAACATAACAAGCACTGGAATTCTTTCTTTAGAAAAGATTTCTTATGCTCAACTTTTCAGATATACCAGTTCTTCAACAGCTTTTGCCTGCTGCATATACATATGCTTTTATAGAGACTGAATCAAACAGCCACCAAAACTCCGACTGCATTTTACAATCTGTACACAATTGTAAATTGTAAATCTGTGACATACAACTTGTATTTTATAATCTTCTTTTTCTCAACCTGCATAACTTGCAAACATTGTCTTGTAAAGACATCAAAATATCTCATCATATCACTACAGTGTCTCAGATGCAATTCTAACTCTCTTCTGCTCATAGTTAATTCAAACTTGATATAAATCTAAATAATCTTGGACCACATACATCTGCTGTTTTCAGATTTTTCATAAAGGCACCAACTTGAAACAAAATGTAATACTAATATGAACACACTGCAGACTGGATCCAGCAATAATAATAATATCATCTGATTGAAAATCCTATGACAATTGGTTCCTCTAAAAACAGTTTTATGGTCTGTTAAGCCACCTTTTCAGGTGTTGATTAATTCCACATAAATGACTTCAAGACTGTTAGTAGCTGCCACTACATTTATTTGGTGTAAAGTCTTAGCCTTCTTTATGCACTTAAACAGCTTGTATGACAGAAGGAATGTTCACACTGAATTTCTTTCAGAAAATGTGTAAAAATTTTGCCATAACATTTTTTCTTTTTAAATTCAGAATAAAATACAGAAGTGTTAAATTCCTTCATTAAATTATAACACAAAGGTTAAATGAGAATGCTGTACTTTTTTACTTTTACCTAGAGCACCACTACTAATTACTTCTGTAATTGCTATCTTACCTGTCACTACCACAGTGTTTATTCAATACAAGTGAATGTTAAGGCTTTTGCTGTGGTCAGTGCATAGTGATCAGTTTTCACACATCAGGAGATCAAAACTCACGTAAGCCTTCTTAAATAAAAGAAACTAAAAAAAAAAAGAAGGTACCAGAATATGACAGCCAGATGAATTTTGCTATCTATTTACTAAATACATTTCAAATCGATATTAAAGATAGAAATATTAAGGGAAAGAAAGTAAAGAGAAATGTAAACATGCAATATCACAACATCCTACTACTGTAATAAATTAGGGTGTTTTAATTACCTAATGATTTTCAGAAACTTATTTTCAAATACAGATATTTAGCAAAATATTTTTGTTTTCTTTCAGAAAAAAATGGAGAGATGGGCATGTAATTTATGATTACAAACTGTTACTTGTTATTTCACAGAAATATATATAACATTACAAAAAACATTCCTTAATTACATATAACAAGAACCAGTACTTCCTACTTTTATACAGTATCACTCTAAGTATTTATTAATATATTTCATAAGATTCCTCTAGGAATAACTCTCTATGAAATAATTGATGGAAGAGAAATTACATACACTGAGTTTATCTCACTGTGATTTACATAAGTGGTTCTAGAGAAAAATAAATTATTTCTGATTCAAATTTGAGCCTGGGAATCTTTATACATTTCAGTAACACGCAAGTAGTTGAACTTTTTAAAAACATGCATGCAGTGGAATACATATTTTAAGTATATCAGTATACCCTTGCATTTTATAGCAATCATGGTAGATGGAAGTCTAAGACAGCATTGGGTGATCAAAAATTCAACACTGGTGGTTTTTTTTAAAAAATGGATCTATTAACGTTTTCCAAACTGTAAAAGGGATTCCTGATGCTAGCAAAAATAATGGTGTATTGATAGCCATATCTACAAGAAAACAGAATGTTTTCATTTGTCTCACATTACTAAATAATAATAACTTTTTAAAGAAACTTGGTTATGCATAAGTATAAAAACACTTCTGTGTTGTCAAAAGCTGGACAGTTTTAAAAATATTATTAGAATATTTGTATTGCAACACACAAAAAGAAATTATTTGCGATAAACAGCAACAACTGTCAGACAATACTGTGCTTTTCTATTCTTTTTTTTGGCAATGCATATTAAGATCATAACCAAGAAAATGGCAACATTCAAGGCCACTGTTTTGAATGACTTTAACACAGTGAGTTTATTAAACACCATCTACAAACTCACCCAAAGTCTTAGTTTTCCTTGAACTAGAAATGAACCTAAAGCTGTACTTTGACACTTGTTAAACCTAAACCATAACAAATTGAACCAAACTGAAAAAAGTGCTGGTTGCTCTTTAAGTGTACAGACAACAGTACCTGTCAAATACAGAACAAGACAGAGGGTGGGACTGGTGTGAAGATGGCAGGTGTTGTGCAAAAACTTCATTATTACCAATTTCAGCTTTATGTTCATGGAACGTAAAATAATTTTTTTAATCTTTGCACATAGTATTCCAAAATGCTGCCACACACTGTACTGAGTAACACAATGCTACATGCACAGGTTCATTTAGTACCATTCAGATTTTTTTATTATCCACTACCCAACCACAGGAAGACCTTTTCCCAAATCGCAATATGTACTCATTTCTAACTTACTTCACTCCCTATCTATGTCAGAGAAATGCACAAAAAATGCGCAATTAAAACGTAAACATTATGCCAAGATTATTTAGAACCAAATATAATGTTAAAGTTTCCTATACAGATTCTACTCAGAAAAACTCAAGAGACCCTTTTTTCCAGATAATTTATTCTTATGATGAAATACACATGACCCAGCATAGCAGGATAAGATGAAACCTTGCATTACACTGTTTTTATTATGAAAATTAACCATATATTCTGTTTTTTCTATTCCCTTATGAGGTTAAAAATTCACAAAAAGACTGTTTCTCTTTTCCCAGAATAATTTCGGTTTTCTAAAAGTGATTGTTGAAAAGCCTTGCCAAAACCAGGCAACTTATTTAAAGTTTATTGATCAGCTCACCTCTACATTGGCTCTTCTTCAATGTACCATACTTAAATACATATCAAATAACTTTTTTTACAGTTGCTCCAGATTTACTTGGCTCAGGAGTTAAACTTACATATCTTTTACTTCAAAGACCATCTTCAAAATTCTTTTAAAATAAGGTTCTATTAAATATGACACCTTCTGGTTTTCTGGTACAGACCCTTATATAAGCAATAGTTACACAAGGAAGTCAGTTCTATGTATACAAATGAATAGGATTTGGTCCTAGTACCAAAGTATAGTCAATTAAGATGAAGGTATAACCTATGAAAGAATTCTGTTTTCAGGGAGGAGTGAGGGCCAACATTTCACAGTGCTGTTGAGAAAGGTTTCCCACATAGAATACAAACTTTTGGAACAGTTTGGCATAAGGGCTTTTTTGTTGTTGGGCATTTGGTTTGGTTTGAGTTTGGGGTTTTTCTGTTAGCTTGATTGTTAGATGGTTTGGGACATTTTAATGTTTTAAGTGTTAAGCTTACTCTTCTCTCCTGCCCAATTCTCTCAGATTTTCTTTGCTTGATGAAAAAAAAAAGTGTATTATAGACCAAACTTAATGTTAGGATATAAATAAAAAGGCATGAAACAAAATAAATCATTACAATCATACACCATCAAAACATTCTTTACATATAGTTCTGATGATTTTAGAAATGAGGATCATTAATTTAAAACACTGAAGAGACTTATCAAGAAGACAATGGGGGAAGGGAAATCAACTTATTCTGACAATGAATAAAGAAAAACATTAGGTTCCTCCAAACATTTTTTAATCACCTCTAACAAAATGATCCCAAAATAATTGTTCCATTTGATATTAAAAAATAAAATTTTACTGATTATATGGTTCTTAAATTGTTATAAAATAACTTGTCTTCCCTGTTTGCTTAGGAAAAGATATTTTTATCTTTCATGCCTTAATCTTGTCTAACTAAATGATGTGGAGAAAGATAAAAATACTCCCACACAGCAGAAAAACCTAGAACCCTCTCCACAATTTGACTGCATGAACTGGTCCAGAGGAATAGAGGGAAACAAATGGTAAAATTGTTCTTGCCTTGAAGAACACTGAACAGTCACACTGAGAAATCCAGCAGCTGAACAAAGATAATCAATTCATAAACACAACAATCTTACTAGATGAAAGAAACACTTGATTAGTCATCATAACAGGCCAGGAATTCGAAACATAAAAATACTTGCAGCATTAAGCTGCGTACCAGAATAAATCACATTTCAGGAAAAATAATGTAGCTGTGAACAAAAGAGAAAACCGGAAAAACACATTTGTTCATACCATGACTGCTAAAAAGAAAATAAACCAAAAATAAAAAAAGAATCCTTTCCTGCGTGCGTATAACATGCTCCTAACGTCTCTAAAGAAATGGCACAGGTTAAGATACTTGGAATACAAGATACTAACAAGTATCTGGCAACAACTTAGTGTCTGTGTGGAAATTGCACATACATGTATGGACGTACTAAATTGCATCAAAGTCCTGATTATTTTCTGCATCAAGCTACAAGTTATTTCTTCTGATGCTTCTTTACAGCCTGTTTTGAGTCTCGTTATATACAGACCTGGAGCATAGATTTTAGGAAATTACACAAAACCTACTCATTACATTTGATGTGCACTTGGAAAAGATCTCATCCCCTCTGCCACAAACTCCATCTCTAGATGATATGTTTACAACAGTTACAGTTACTAAGTTATGAAAAAGTTGATGCAAAGAAATAAATGAAAAGCAGGCAATAAGCAATCCTTTGATATAAGGCAAAACAGGAAAACCCCCAAGTACTGCCAAATTTGAGGGATTTGCAGAGTTCAAGACTGAAAGATCAGTGTTCCAAAAAGGTATGTGGAAGAAAAAAACACAGAATGACAGGTGGAGAGCTTATTCTATCAAGATACTCTCTGAAGCCATTAGAATTCAGGAACTATATTCCACTAATTTTCTGAGCAGAGACGGAGTTTTCCTTTTTCTTGACCTTGCTTCATGCTATGATCCCTGCTCTGGTGAGGCATCAAAATATTAATCCACTTAAATATATGTTGCTATAAAATGCTCCCAAACTCAGAGATTATTTTACAATGGCCACATCCTAACAACACTCTCTGGAATAGTGCTGTTGTACTCAACGGCCAAAACTAAATATAAGATGGTAGCTGAAAAATCTAGGATTGGTGGAATAGTTCTTAGTGATTTTGTAGCATGTTCAGAGTACACGTACATGCTATTACTTTTGACCTAAAGTCAAAACATTTTCAGAAATATGCCATTTCAAATATATTATGAAGCACTGATGTAGAATGAATGTTCAATTTTCAGCTTTTGCAAAGTAATTTCCAAAGTATCAGCATTAACTTTTCCCATCCAACAGAGCTTAGTTATTCAGATTCATCATACAAATCATTTTATATCAGAATACATTTCAAGAATATATTAGTTAACAGCAACAATTATTAACTGAAAAACAGAGATTCCAGCTACATGCAAACTAGTTTTCTGGAATATCCCAGGAAAAACAGGATACAACATTATAAAACAGTAAGAAAACATGGAGATCAGCAGACTGAAAACAATTAGATGAATTGTTTTAATGGAACTAGTGGGACAAAATTAGCATAAGCATCTTTAATCTGAATATTAATTTAACATAGAAGCGGTTTAGTAACAGAGAAATACAAAGATCATAAAATATGTTTAGCAAAATAACTTAAGAACCTATTCTAATAGTACTGCTACACCGGAAAAGTTTTATTCCCGGAAAGCATTAATTATCATACTACTGCTAACAGTGGCACATCACTTGTTTTTGTAAACATTCTGGCTCCTGTTCACAAAATCCTGTAACCACAGAAAGGTGTACAATACAGTTGACTTTCCAGAGCCTTTTTTATCACTAAGATACGATTTATACGAACTGTTTTACAATGCTCTGTGAGATGCCAATCACAGCATTCTGGAAATTATGAAAACTCAAGAGTCCACTTCCCACAACTTCATTAGTGGCTTTTTACTGTCCCTTTTATAAAATACCTGTGGCTTATCACACCAGTTTTCATTCTGCCACTCTCCAGAAGAAACATTAATTCTTCTCAGATGAGTGTTATGTACATATAACAATAGCATACATAATTTTTCCATATTTGTTTGACTTCAGCAACTACCAAACCACATTGAAATGAAGACAAGATAATCAAAAAGAAAGGATGCATGGCACAGATGATGCACAAAAACCACAAACTGCTGCAAGTATTCACTGACCACCTGCACAGTGCTGAGTGGTGCTTTTGGGTCTGTGAAAAAAAGCAACAAGTTATAAGTTCATTCACTCTTCCAGTTATAGGACAATCAGTAATCTTTCAGATTATGTTCATGCCAAACACGACTGCACATTACACTGAAAACAAAATCAAAGTAATTTGACAATGGCTCAAAATGGAAGGATTGCCCTCCAGAAATTTGCAATCTCAGACTACTATCAGTCACCAGATCATCTGCTTCAAGGAAAACATAAAGTAAATAGCTATTATCACATATTAAGAGCCACTGAAAACATGACCACCTGCCCAGCACTGCAACTGTAACATGCAGGAAAAATATTTTAAGACAATGGAATTTCTAAACTGTGATGAATCAAGACAAGAGAGACCTATGGCAGTTCTGCCTTCCTAAGCCAATCTTAAGCATAGAGGTGTAAGAAGTACTTTTCAACAGTTAAAAAAAGAATACCATGAATACTAATATGGCTAGGAAGGAAGGTGCAAAAAGCGGTCTTTTAAAAACAGAACTTTGTGAAAACATTAACATATTTCCTGGACAGGCACATATTCAGTGGCAGAATTGCAATGCCAGCATTCATTCAGAAGCATTCTACCATTAGCCCTACAGGTGAAATTCTACATACTGTCTAGAGAGTAGAAAGGAGTAATACAACTACTGCATAAGAAGATGCAACATGATGCTTGAATATGCATTCGGCTGGCTGAAAAGCAGATAGTAATGCCTTGAGACAAGAATGGATTTCACAGATTCAATGTTACTGTGCATATTGTATTTTACATGGTATTTGTGACAAAAATGTTACCAGTAATACACTGACTTTGGTAAGGGTATATTAATAGCCTGTTGGCAGAGGGGAGTATGGTACCGAGAACTGAACTGGGATTCCTCTATAATAGTCTGTAACATGCTTGTTCCCTGAGCCAGAAAACGAGGTCTCAGTTCCATCTGCAAGACCAATGGCAATCCTTCCTTTCTTTCCATCTCATTTGAAAGTTCTACTATATTGTCTTGTTGCCCTGACTCTAATATGTCATGACTACCATCTTTGCTTGACAAGTAGCCTTTTTATCAACAGAGAAGCTCAGAAAATTATTATCTAAGCTATGTCTTCCCTTCTTCTAATCAAAATGAGATTTTCAGGTGTCTGATACCTCAACCAAAGGCTACTGATGGAAAGCATGGATTTATTTTGTTCACATTAAACAAGGAGGAGTGTGGGGGAGAACACAAATACATTTTTCCCAGGAGAAGCCAAATTAGATCAGTTCGTTTCAGGAGTGGTTTGTCACCACCCTCCAGAGAACTGTACACCATTCATCATAGCTTGCTTACAGATACTAAAAGGCTGCTGGCTGAACTGTTGAGTAGCTGGAGATACAAATGTAGACACAGTGCATTAAAATAGCCAAAATTTTGGAGGCAGTGGCAATTATGGCTGCTGTATGATACTGAAGTCAATTGTGGCAAGAATTATAACTCGGCACCAGTATGATCACACCTGGAATACTGTGTTCAGTTTTGGGCCCGCTACAAGACAGACATTGAAGTGCTGGAGTGTGTCCACAGAAGGGCAACAAAGCTGGTGAACTGTCCAGGGAACAAACCCTATGAGGAAAGGCTGAAGGAGTTGGGGCTGTTTAGCCTGGAGAAAAGGAGGTTCAGAGGAGACCTTATCAGGCTCTACCACTACCTGAAAGGAGCAAGGTGGAGGTCAGCCTCTTCTCCTAAGTAACAGTTGGTAGAACAAGAGGAAACAGCTTCAAGTTGTGTGTGGGGAGGCTTAAATTGGATATTAGGAAAAATTTCTTCAATGAAAGGGTTGTCATGCATTGGAACATGTTCAAGTAAGTGGCTGAGTCTCTATCCCCAAAGGTATTTGAAAGACATGTTAGGGACAGGTTTAGTGGCAGACCTGGCAGTGTTAGGTAAACGGTTGGGCTCTACAACCTTAAGGGTCTTTTCCAACCTAAATAATTCTATGATTCGACAGCATGGAAAAGGCATCTGCTCAAAACTTTACCAAAACAACACGTAAAGGAAAAAAAAAGGAAATCAAGAAATGCCTTATTGTACCATTCATATTTCCAGTTTACCACCTAAATCTGGCTTAAAAATCAGATAGTTTGGTCAGCTAATTAGTACCTTACTTTCAAAGAGTATTTCAGATCTCCAACATATTTTATTTTTATGGCTTTGGTTGTGACATGTTTTTGATTGCAATTAATCGCTTTTATAGTACATAACCAGAATTTCTACCTGGTTGCCAGAACACAATAGCTTATCCAACTTCATGGAATTTTTATCGCCTACTAGGTATTTAAGATGCTTTGAGAGCTAGTTCTTTTCTTTCTTTTTCTTACCACATACTCAGAGCTACAATGAGAAAATGTTGCCAGGGAGGGAAGGAGAATATTCTTGTGGCAGCGTGACATAAAAACAATAAATACAAGCTACACCCCTGAACTTACTTAACCCATTCGTCAATCCTCATACAGGTATCCAAAGGATTCTTGCTTTCTCTAAGAGTCTGTATCTGCTTGTACACCACCTTTTCATGAAATAATTTTTATGGATGTTACTATCGTACCCTCTTTTGAGTCTTGAAAGAAATCCACTTTCACGTAATAATGATCCTAATGTATTCCACACAGGGATGGAATGAAACTGCATCAGAAAGTCAAAACCATGGACAGCAGCATCCACGTTTCAATTAATATATTTTCCTCTTCTGGTAAAAGTCACCTATCACCCAACTTTTCATTCTTTTCTTGGTTCTCTTCTTGTATAACTATTATATACACAGAGGTATTTCTGGCAGGTGGGGGTGCACTTTCTTCTGCCCAATGGAAGAACAAGAGGCAATAGATACAATGTGGAACACAGCAAATTCCAGCTCAATAACAAAAAAAAATAAAATTTAATTATAATAATTGTCAAACACTGGAGTAGGTCTCAGATGATATGGAATCTCCATTCCTGGAAGATACATAAAAGGAGAGTTGAGCAAGGTGCTCTGACTCGAGCTGCTACTAAGGGGCTGAACTAAATGGAAATCCTCTCCAGTAAGATCCTACAATTCACACTTGCTGAAAATAAATCTGTGTCGTTTACGTTACACAGACTGCAGCATGAAAAAAGTTTTCCAAAACACACTGGTTAATTTTTAAGACAGCAGCTTGATTCCTACCATAGCAACCATTAGGCAATTGAAATTGTGAGGAACATCAGTGAAAGATTATTTCACAAGACAAGGAATATGACATCTACAGTGTGAACCAACATTAGAAAGAGACTTTTATTCATTTACGAAATAATTTTGTTTAAATATTAGATTTAGCTTTATCAGCAAAAGTGCATTTTGAAACTAAGACATGCAAAGCTAACATAAATGTTATTCCTACTAGCAAAATGTTGAATTGTGAGCTTCACCACAAATCTACATTCTTCCTATTTCAAAAAAATAGATTTGAATTATAGCCAAATCACAAGAAGTTTTTTAATAAAAAGACCATATAAGTTCTGCCACTTACAAGTCTACATTTATGCAGTATGAATGAAGGCTAACTGCAGTAGTTACAATGCTTTCTGAAATTTTTATTGAATTGATCACTGAAATCTAAAGATCACTGAAACTTTTTCCTACTTTTTTTGCATCAGAATCACACATGTTCCTCCAGGTAATGCACATCTTCTACTAAAACCATCCATGAGATTCAACCACATTAAATGAGAGAATTAGCAAGAATGAATAAATCCCAAATAAATTGCTCAACTCGTTGGTTACCAAACAAGTCTGAAAACATGTCTGTTTTCAGCTCTCACCAATTCCCTTTCATATGGATTAAAGCACAAATCTTCATAACTTCTCAAGTAACACCTCAATAGAACAAGCTTCTTAAATCTCTAAAATGAGATACACCCTCACAGACCCTGAATTCTTATAGCTTTTCTAAACTTCTTCTTAAGACTAATTCTGAATAGTCTTAGGAACTTCAACCTAGCCATAATGTACACACCACAGTCCAATAATACTGTATACAGCAGTTATACCTCCCCTACATCCCTTCTACTGGTTGTGTTATTCAAAAATACTGTCTGCAACTTATAAGTGGAATCTACAATATTAGTCTCCAGACCTGGGATCACACATTTGGCTCATTTAATTGCAAGGCAATTTAACAGTTAGTGATCTCTTTCTATCAAATTCAGAGATTTATTAGGAGCCATGTATTCTTCCTAAGAGGCAATGACCAAGAACCTCCTGCCATTTAGCTATACAGGAACCTTCCTTAGGGTTTGAAAGTTCCCTGCTTACTGACAGGTTTTGCATTCATTAATGAATTTTAATACAGTTAACATGAGTTACAACAAATATGCTTAGGAAAAATCAATCTTATTAAAAGACTGTATCATTAGGATCAATTTCAAGTGAATCATCCTATAATTAACCTCTGTCTTGATTGGGTTTTTATACATACTAGCAAGCATCTAATTTTTCTCATTCCCTTTAGATTTGGTTTATTTCAACAGTTGTTTGAAATTTGATGTCTCAGGCACTATAAAAATAATACTAACTTAGAGCCAAATAATATCCACCGGGTTACCATGTCTAGTTTTTTCAAATTTTCAGTCAGTGTTTTAGATTTGGACTATTTAAGTTTAAAATTATATCCATTCAAGATAAAAAGTTACCTGCTACCTGGTCCATTGGAAGAAAATATTTAGGCTAAAAAAATTTTAAAATAAAAAGATTGCTATCTGTATAAAGAATTCTATGCTGCTTCTCGGCATCTTTTGCAAAAAGCTGCTCTCCCTATGCTCCACTCACAAAAGAGATAGACAATTAAGAGGGGAAAAAAAAACAACACCAGAACACCCCCAAAAACAAAACATCTACAAATTAGACATTAAATCATAAAATGTAGTAAGATTATCAGAAGGTTACTAGATCACTCCTCTCCTCTAACAGGATATCACACAAGCTCTTGCGTCTGAATACCTTTTATGAACTTCCAAAGACAGACATGTGCTCTTCCCAGCCTATTGCAGTGCTTCATAAGCCACAATGCATTAATCTCCACTGGTAAAAATGTAAGCTTATTAGGTTTTATGGTCTTCCAAAAGACCTAGAATAGCAACACTTACTCTCTGCATTAAATCAGCCTCATATTATTTCAGCCTCTCTTGGTCTTGGATCCAGCGTTATGATCTTGGATAATATTTTCTTCTGGACTCTCCAATTTGGCAAGATAATTTTGATTTGTTTGCATGTACCAAGTGCCTGGTTCCAAACTGGACACAATGACCTTGGTGATTCCATTCCTAAGCTATGCAGAGAGATTTACACGGTGTTTTATGACAGCACTTCCATTTATTCATCCTGATGTGATGTTACATTTTCAGAACTATTTTTTGTGCACAATACTGTTGATTTAAGGTCAGTGCTTAACCCTCAATCTTTTTTTTCAGAACTCTCAGCCATTTCTTATCCTGTACTTGCCTATTTTCTTTTTCCTTAATTTAAAAGCAGTATTTTAAGTTTGCCCTTAATGGCTTGTATCCCATTTTCCCCTGACCATTCTAATGTGTTGCTTCATGTAAAATTCTACTCTAGTTTTCCAACCTCTCCGCAGTGTCTCAGTCTGGTATCATTTTTCACTGCAGTAAATGTGCAAGTCAATGGATACATTAGCAACCTCTTTTCTTGAAAAGAAAAACGTGAAAGACTGTTGTTTGTGCTGTTGCATTAGAACTGACTTATACAGAAAGCACTTTTAATAGAGAATATATTTCAGAGAGTCAGAGAAGCAATAAGCCATCTTTCAAGCAGGAATCCAAGCTAAATTACTACCAGAATAGAAGAGTGAACTGAGACAAAATGTTTCAGAACAAGAAGCAGACTTTGCTGATCCTCAGGCAAGGGGGAAATCTGTAGCAAGCAAGAAAGGTAGTAGATACTCCAGAACCACAGATAAATGGTCTTGATAAAAGGGCAGGGCTAATTCAGCAACATACCCTTCTGAAAACATATTTTCCTTTTCCATCAGGAGTCATACACTGATCTATTTAGATATGTAGAAACAGTGAATATCTATCCAAGATTTTAGGTGCCCTTACAATAAATAAAACTCAAGATATATGGGCCTTTCGTGGAGATTAGTTTTATCTTCAAAAGCCTATCACAGATTAATCTAACTTACATAATGCCCAAGAAAGGATAAGAAAGTATTTTAGAATGTAATAAAAAATGTCCAGTTGATCTTTCTTTTTTAATAAACTACAAAATTGCAGTTCACAACTGAAATGGATTAGACCAAGTGTGAAATATGATTTGGAAAAAAAAGGGAAAGGCTACCATGGAAATGTTTGTACATGTGCAAAGAATCACAAAAAAAATATTAAATTAGTAGATGGATTAAATACAGTTTTTCCAAGTCAGACTGTGATAGCAAAAAGTAATTCCAAATGCAGCTTGTTATGCAATCTGACAGGAAGCAGGAATCCAACACAATCCATAGATTGCATAATCAAGTAATATGGGGAAGGTATCACCTTCACTCTAGTACTCAGTTACTTGTCTCAACCTACCAGCACTACCTATATCTTACCTAGACACTAAGCTTAATTCAGCTTTGCTCCACTGCTCAATCTCCCTTTAGTAGTTGAGCAAGGCGTACAAAACCACTGGCTTAACTAGTGCTCGGGGCACTACAATTTATAGACCTGAACAAATCCTTTTAATTAACCTCCCATACAGATGGAACAGAAAAGGCAAGAAGAGGTTTCATGCAGTTTTCAACCACTGTGCCTTGTTCTTGCCAAAGGAAGGAATGCATCTCTACAGAAGGTACAACCATCATCACAGCTTACAGACAAATCAAGGTAGTGTGAACACAACATGAAGTATAAAACTATAAGTTAAGTACATACGCATTCATGCAGGCTCCAACAAACAAACAAATTTTAGTTTTCAAAATTGTAAACCAAGACACAGACAGATTACTGTATTATGTAACATCATATACAAGGGACCAGCCAATTCTGATTAGAAGTGAGTTTTGACAAGTCATGCAATTCTTCACGTGTACCTTTCATTCATTTTCAGGACTTGGAGATAATACATGTGATACTACACAGATACTACACATGGGGCTGGAGAGTTGGAGGGCAGCAGGTGGAGGGGGGAAGATTATTACAGATTTTCTAGTTATCTGTTATGATTTTTTCCCTCTGAATCATTGTTTCTATTCTGTATCAACAGGTCATTCCCACCAACAGCAATGCCTGGAAGGGATCTACCAAAATTAGCCAATTCTAGTCTAAAGTTTTCATAGAAGCCATGCCTGTTCCTCTCCAAGATCAAATTATCAATTCCCAGTCTAACAACTTTAAGACACCATTACTGGAACCTGCTGGACAGATCCACTGACTACTGGCTGCTGCCTGGAGGGACAGGTTATGCTCCCATACTATTTACTCCTGCCTGCAGAGTCTTGTTTCTTCCTCTGCACCACTGGAACACTTCTGGAACACTTTTCTGAGCTGATCCAATCCACAAACCCAGAAACAAAATTAGCCACCTCTTTTCTGCGTTTGTAAAATAATTCAGTTAACCAGTTTCATCAGAATAGGGAAGAAAGCTGGGTTCAGAAATGGAAACAACTCCTTTCAGCAACAGGAAACAGTTACAACAGCTAACACAGTTTCAAGGCACCTAACCAGACACTAGATGCTTGGAAAACTACCACCATATTCTTTGTTCTGTCCTGACCCCAAGGTCCTTAGAACATCATTTGAAATCCCATATTTTCTTTTTTTTTTAAACTATTCATTACACTCTTACACTAACATAGTACTTCTAGAGTTATAACTGTATAAATAAATCATAATAATTGAGAGTACTTTAGATGTCATCAACCTGACAATCAGTACTGAAGTTGGGTGAACTGTAAAAGCATCTCATCTGCAACAAATTTGCTTGAACTTCTTGTTCAGTTGTGAAAGTTCAAGACATTTTCACAACTTTTTTATCCTTATCATAATTAAGAATAATGATCATAACAGTCTTTTCTACAATTGCATCAAAAAAAGAATAATGTCATAACGCTCTTGGTTTCCAAGTTCACACCTGAATCCATCTTTCAGTGAAGTTCATTTCATCAAGCAACTTCTCAAAATGAAGAGAGTTTTATTTAAATAAAAAATTGTATCCTAAAAGATGAGTATTATCATACTTGCACAGACCTTCAAAACTGTAAGAATATCAAGTATTAACTTTTTAATACTTGTCACTATATGAGAAAAATCTAGCACTGGATCTAGGATATCCAAGAGCACACAACACTTTCCAGCCAAGTATTGTTGGTTAGTTACTTATAACTCTCATAGAAACTTCATGGAACAGGGCCTGTGCCCAGTTTCTACAGAAGTATGGCATACCTTTGAATAATACATGTAATACCTGCAATACAGGTGAAAGGGCCCAAAAATACTGTCAAAGAAATAAGGGCTTTGTACCTAAGATGAAGAATACATTAAAAATATTTTGATAGATTCATTTTTTTTTAGAGATGAGATGCAAGGAGGAGAAGGGAGAAAAATAGGTGTAAGGAAAAACAAAAGGTGAAACAGGTGACTGACCCAATTTAGTCAGTAATCTGACACAAAAGTGAAGGAGCTGACCTCTCTTTTGCAAAGTTTGCTTTTTTCAGCTGACAAGGATTTATCAACAGAAGAGCAGTTTTCAGTTGTGGACGCAACATCACAAAGAACAAGAAGTACTTACTTAAGAACAATAATTTTTATTCAAATTAATACTTTTGGGGACTCTTCTTCCTCACTTCCATTTTGAAGCATAGGTAGTTCTCTGAAAGTAGAAAAGGAAAAGAAGATCATTAGTTTTTATCACAGAATCATTTAGTTTTGAAAAGACCTTTAAGATCAGCCAGTCCAGCCATAAACCTACCACTGCCAAGTCCACCACTAAACCATGTCCTTAAGAGCTACATCTATACAACTTTTAAATATTCCCAGGGATGGAGGCTCAACAACTTCCCTGTGCAGTCTGTTACAGTGCTTGACAACCCTTTTAGTGAAGAAACAATTGTTTTAAACAAAACCTTACTTTTGGGTTATCAAGGCAGAGAGTTACTACATAATTTCATGACAGTTGTCTAATTCAGAATGGCAGCACACTACTGAACCAAATGTTGATTCCCAGCCATTTAAGAGAAAAGCAATCAAAAGCTGCACATATCAGACTGTGAAACAGCAATAAATTGGCTGTTGAAAAAGCTTATTTGTGAACCTGATTTCAAGGGAAGGAATAAAAGCAGGAAAGAAAAATAAATAGGAAACCAATTCAAGCAACAATAGTACCAGGAACAGGAGAGAAGAAGAGAAAATCATAAATGCTTTAGATAACTGACTTTTACTGCAATGAGAATTCTGCCAAATAAGTCTTATTTTTGAATGATAATTAAGTGATTTAATATTTCAAAAATAAGCTTCAACAGCTGTAGCGTTAAATGAAGAAGGTGAACAGGCAACTCTAAATCTCTCAAAAGCAGCAACAGTGATTAAAAAAAACAAAACAAAAAAACCCCAAAACCCTGAATTTTGTGTTTTCTTCTTCGTGTAATAAATTATTTAAAATAATCAGCACCTACAAAGTCAGAGCCCATGAACTTCCAAAAATGGAACGCCTGTGGAAAAGAGGGAGATAGCCTATTTTCATTTCCATTTGAGATTGACAGTTTTCGTATACTTTAGCTAAGGCAGCACTCAATGAAAATTATAACTTTTCTTGTGATGAAGTATCTCAGGCATTCAAATAAAAAAAATTACAACATTGTTATTCCATGTATAAAAAGTAAAATCAGGGTTTTACCTTTCCAGAAAAAATAAACTATTTCTTTTATTGTACCTCTCATCAAATCAGTTACACTGCCTGCTTCACAAAAATGGAAAGGTGAAACTTTCAGCTGAAAGTAAGTCAAGAAGCCAGGCAGAATGAAATACAGAGCCCATCTGTTCCAAGAGTTACCCCTACAGTGAACCCATTAGAGTATGGTCTAGAACGATAGTTACTTTTACTTTTGTATGAAGCATTATGATGTATCTTCTTACAAGTTCATATTTGCAACCTCATTAACAAGTAAAAGGTAGTACATTATGTGAGTATGGAAAAATAGATTTAGACAGATTGGCTCATGGTAAACATGAAGTGGAAACATTTACATTTCATATAATGAAAAGAACTATTATTAAATTTACAAGCTGATTTATTTGTAAGTAATAAAATTGCAAGCAGTACCAAAAGACCTTCCAGTCCTACCAGGCTCAGAAAATCACCATGCTCTACAAAAACTTCCCAAAATTTTAAACTGTGATAACCTAAAATACATAAAAACACATAGAACAATAAAAAGAAAGCAAGAATATCTGGGTCGGTTTTTTCCACACTAATCTACCATTGGCGTGAAGTAACTATTCAATAGCTGTTGACAAAGCAGAGGAGAAAAAAACCCAAAAAGTTCCAATGTAGTTTATACCTCTGCTGCAGGAAAATTTGTCCACATACTGTCAATGATAAATTAAAAAAAAAAAAATTACAAAACAGTGAAATATGTGGAGTTGATTTGACACAAAACAACCCAGCCTAGGCTGGACAAGACATTGGTAGCTCTACTTCATGCTCCCTGTATGACAGTTAAATTTTAATGTGAGTTACAAGCTTTGTTTTGCAACCAACGATGCACTTATTTTAGAGTATTTTCTTGTAGCCCGTAGTCTGCTCAGACTAACTCACAAAGAAGTAACAAATACTGTACTGTAATCAGGATGCATGAAAACAGCAAATTTTCCTGTCAATCCACAAATCTATAACTAAGAGAAAAGAAATATAGCTCTTTGGGGCTTTTTTCCACAGTTCCACAAAAAGAATAGACAGTAATTTTGCATAAGTTGTGATTATCTTAAAACAGCCTACTCTGAGACATTCAAAACTTCAAAACTATCAAAGAGTTTGCAAGTTTCCAGCTTAGTATTGCTAATAAATCCCTGAAAATGGAATTTTATTTATAATGTAAAAGATAAAACTATTTTAAAAAAATCTTTGCATTTGTTGTTCAATCACCTCAACAATATTTACAAATATCACTAATTAGACAGTGGTTTCTTCCAGATAAATCTGCTCCTCTTGCAGAGATCTTTATGGAAATAAAGGTCATGAAGTGACCTTGCAGATGAGAAATTTTGGTTATATGCCCAGTTCTGACTGAATTGTTGGGTGAACATGGACTAGTCAATACAATTATTTTTTAGAAAAATTAATCTATTTATTTAAAAAAAAATCCTTATAAAGGGTTCAATACCATCTGCAGTGTTTAATCTAGTCTCCTGTATTGCAAGAACCCATTCAAAACCAAGTCCAAAACATTTCATCAGTATTTTTCATGTAATTTGAAATTAAATTTGAAAAAGACACAAAACTTGAATGTACAACAGCAAGATAAGAGAGTTCCAGGATGCCACATTTTAAGTGCCTGCAACTACATGTTAGATGAAAAGACCTACATTACCTCAGGAATACAGAAGGGTGCAGCAGTGGGAAGAAAAGGGAAACACTTCTCCCTTCCCTTCCCATTTGTCTGGGGTAAACTGATTTAACTTTAAACACAGACACTAGATCCTTATGCCAGGCCAGGACTACTTGCCTAATACCACAGAAAGAATGAGACATCACTCGAAATCCCACCTTTAGTGAATGGCAAATTGTCTCTGCTTCAAAAAAGATAAACTATGCACCAAGAAGAGAAAAAATAAAAATAAAAAATATTCCCTTCTGATCTGAACAGGATATCAGTGGTAGCCCTAAGGAACAGAATTTGTAAACTTGGAAGTTTTATGACAAATAACAATCAAATATTTTCTTGTCTGCTCTATCCTCTTTCTCAGAGATTTCTGTTATTCTATGACTACAAAATCTCATATGTTTATTCTTAATTTCTGACTCGAGGACCAACCTCATAATCTTACACAGTCTTCTTATATAAATATATAAAACATCATCTTGAACCACTGAGTTTCTTTGTCCCCATTACTGAGACTAGACCTCATCCTCTCATTTTCAAACAAGATTTTTTATTAAGTTTATCCCTCAGATATATTTATTTTCAGATGTTTCTCTCCCATATATGCCCTCAAACCCAAAAGAAACTTTTGTTATTCTTCCTAGGTCTTACTTGCCAAATTCTTTCATTCTCCTTTAAGAAGGCAACCTCAGCTTAATCACACTAACAGTTCTTTCTTATCCCAAGGACTCAGTCTTTTCTGGGTGTGACTGTGATCAGAGCTATAGCCATTCTAAATGTAAATCAACCTTTACTAGCTGGTCCTAGCAATCTTTTTTAAAAGCTAGAAACCAGGAGGTGTGGTTTAGAATCAAGTTACACTCACAAAGTCACATGATCTGAGAAAGAAACAGATCAGGATCTGGGTCATACAAAAACAATCCACCTTTCTGGTACCAGTTCTCATCAGTGCTCAAGTATGTGAATTTGCAATCTATTTTTTTTTATTAAACTTAAATCATTTTCTATTACTCCAAACACGCAAATCTACTACTAAGTGTGAAAATCCTACCTTCTCCAGTACAAGCAATTTCTGAAGCACACAGACCAGCTTTTTAGTGAAGTCACTTGCATATTTTAGTGCTGGCTCTACAGTTTCAAGTAGCTGGCAGAGAACTCACTGAACCTGTATTAGGGAAAACATTATATGAAAAGAATCAATTTTAAACAATAAAACCATTTAAACAACAAAATCAGTAAATTAGTGAAGAAAAAAAATTATTCCATCTGTAAGCCAAGTGAGGCTCAGAACATGATTCTTCCAGTTTTAAGATATACTGCTGTATTCTAATAGAAAAGTAGTTATTTAACTGAAAAACTGAACTTTGTTTCTCTTATACCAATAAGAGAATCCATCTCTTATACTCAATCCATCTGTCTGGTAGCATTATTAGTTGCTGATACTAAGCAAATTTATTTAAATAAATATGGAAAGAACTAATATCCCAGGGAAACAAAGGGACAGATCATCTTTTTAATGATTATATAAAAAAAAATATAAGGTTATCAATATATATTATATAATGGCTTGGGGCTTGGTTGGGTGTTTTTTTCCTTATGATTCCTTACTGCTAGAGCTAAAAAAGGTGGAATATATTCAATCCATAATATGCAAGGATCAAAGCCAAATCATCTAACTTCTACTGCACGCAGAAGAAAGCTCTCAGGTATTAGTTGTTTTGCAGAGAAGTGCAAAGGATTCTTTCTGCAGTTCAACTCTGTAAAGGAGGTTCCCCTTCAAACAAGCTTTGATTACCACTGGTTTGAGAAGGACATACAGTTGTTCAATAAAATTCCACTTCAATTAAACAAGATCTGGGAGCATTATTCCTCACTATTCCTCAAAACAAGCCTAAAAGACAAAGATCACCTCACACTTGTTTTTCTTTATCAGATATGACTTTGACACTTTGACCTTGTTCTAAGAGTACACCATTTTTAATAGCACAAATAACAGTCAGGAGCAAAATTCAGTATCATTTAGTGCTTATCCTTTACAGAAGAAAATATAAAATAGTTGCTATAAGGTATAAAGTCCCTTCATGATATTGAAATTTTCACACATAATCATTTCTCAAGGCATAAACTCAGCACTGTCTACAAAACTGATACAGTACACAGAACAGTACAAAATCCACTGATTTCTTTTATGGACGTATTAAAGGCACAAACAATTAAGTTATTAAATAACATCCCAAATATAAGCGTATTTTTAATCAACGTGACACAATGCAGTTCTCAAGTTCTTTCCTATTCCCCTCCTTCAAGACACACTGACTGGCCCAACCACTTCACTTATTTTTCCCTTTTATTTACATGTCCCTAGCTGATACATCTTATTATTCCTGGAAGACAGGTCACTGTTGTTCAGTGTCTGCAGCCCTATATTTTTCACTTTATAAAGGTTCATGTATGCTAGAGTGACATTGCTCACACATTACACTATTGCATGTGTAGCACAAATTTGGGGAAAATTTGGAAAAACACTTCAAGCACTGGACCTCTCTTAGTTCTCTAAAATCCAGGAAAACATATGTTTCTTTTCCCCAGAGTTCCACTTTTTCCCAGCCATATGAAGTGCCATCTGTGCTTCCCAGCCTGGCAGGCTAAAAATTTGCTGTCATTCAAATCACCAGTGAGCAAATTAAAGGCAAAGAGTGTCCTCTTTGATAAAATAACAAGATTTACAAATGGCAACCTAGATCACAGCTCCAAAGTAATGAGTGGCAAGCGTGGGCAGTTAAAGGGTCACAGGGAAGAGAAGGTGGTAAACAGCAGACTATCTTCAGAGCTTCCCTGTGAACTTCTGATTCTCAGTAAACTAACACAAGAACTATGGGGAATAAAAATAAGGGTTGCTGGAAATCTCAGAAAGTAAACAAAAATATAACTCAACTGATACAACACATTTAGTGGGATACTCCATAGCGTTAGAGAGCATACTTGGCTTAGAAAGGACGGATATATATGGTAGAGCAGGAAATCTTGTCTTGAATATCTTAAGATTTGTATACTTGTTCTGAGATCCAGAATGCAACAGAAGCCAAACACTCCACATAACATTAGAATGAGAAAGGTACAGTGAGAAGGAAAGTGCAGACCTCCTATAAATTACCAAATCAGAAAATTTAAGTGGATGAGGATTTGGAGGGACTGTTGAGAGAGATTGTTTCTTTCTTTTTTTTTTTTTGGGTTTCTTTTTTTTTTTTTTATTCTAGACAGCTAGCAGAATCATTCAAAGCACAAAATTGAATAATAATGATTCACAGAGTAGGCCTTTTAGGAAGCAGATCACAGATAAAACTGAGTTAACCTAGTTGGTAACTGGCTTGACTATTGCCTTTACAAAAGTTAACCTTAAAGGTTACATCAATATATTAATGACTAAAACTTTCCCAGACACTAAAATGCAAATCATGTCAGAACAAGTCCTGAAATACTTTTGATAAAGGCCAACTGCACTCTTCCAACCTCTGGGAACAATCTGAGGGTTATCACATGGCTGGGAAAACTTCCAAATGGTACTGCACATAGCTACCTGTTTTGAAGGCTGAAAGATTAACAGAAAGGACAAATCTCAATCTGTGCCAGCTGTCCTCAATAACCAGACAATGGTCCACTTTATTAGTGCTGATGCAGTCAAAAGGGATTTGAAATCAAACCAGCTTAAGGGAACTAAAATTAAGTGCAGATAAAGTCCGGAAAAGTACATAAAAGAAGGGGGAAAAGTAGTAACCATCTTTAGAATTTAACTAAAAGAATGAGAAAATTTAGAGGCAAGAAAACCACACAGAAAGAACACTCTCTGTAGACACAGGCTAATGAATGAAATGACTGAAAAAAAGCTGTCAGGAAAGCCCAATTAAGAATATTGTTAAGTGAAAATACGGTCAACATAAAAACGAAATAAAAGCTGAAATGCTGGCAAAACCTCTCTCTTGAAATAAGGTTAAGAAATAAAATAAGAAAAACAAACCTGGGTTTGAATTTGAGGAAGGAAATAGTTTGTGCAGTACAGCTCATGATTATTTGTTACAAATTGCAGTAATTAGTCCAAAAGAGAAAGTCTATCCTACCAAAAGACAAGGCCATGAGCAATGTAGGACAGTCACAGAAAAAAAAAAAAAGATCAGCAAGCTTCACAGAAGAAGGAAGACGGTACCGTACATGTCACTGAAAGACAATTGTGATGTTGAAAACACAACACAAAGGAACATGGCTGTAAGCTAATAAAAAATCTAACTTGCATCTAGTTCATTTATATAAAAAAGCAAGGGGGCCTTGCTATTAATTAGGAAGGATCATTTTAAACTCTGGGGTTTAATTCAGCTTATCAAACTTCTGACATAATGGAGGTAAAGTTTTTTAAAAATTAAAAAAGATACACTTTACTATCCACTACAAATACCATCTATGCCTACAAATAACATTACCCAAATCTTTTACAGTCAGAGAAATTTATATTGAAAAAGATGGGAACACACAAGAGAAATACCAACACCAACAGAACTACTAAAAACCCTTTATGTATGAATTGAAACAACTCATTTAGTAGATTAAAAGAAAGAAACCTCATTTTGTACTGTGCCTTAGATGCCCCCACCCTTTTTCTTCCTCTTTTTTCCTTCCTTCTTAAAAAGGTAAGTTCTTCAAACCTGCCCACAGTGAGCACACGGTTTGATTTTGCTATGGAAATTATAGTAGGAATTCATATATTATTTCATCTTTCCTTTTAAGTTTTTCAAGCAAGAACCAAATAAAAACCATAGCACTTTATTCCAAAGTCTATCATTGATCAGCTGAGTGACTCTGCTTTTACTAACTGACTGGTCAAATAACAGTGCATTAACAAGATTGTGGTCAACCTCATGGCTGTGACTCAGAGCCATACCAGCAGCTGTGCAGATTTAAAAGACAGTATCAGTTTCGTACTGCTGCCACTGCTCCTCTGTGGGAAGGCTATGAACGGATGCAAGCAGCGTTCAGCATCCAGGAAGCTGAAAAAAAGGTTAGACAACGCTGCTTCCCTTGAGACAGCAGTGCAGCTTCATGTTCATATCAGACATGATAAATGTTCGTATTTATCAGACAGACTAATAAAGGCAGATCTTCAAACAAATGTCACAAAGACTATCAAATCTGAGATCCTGGCAATTAAGATCAAAGAATTGGTCAGGGATTTTCAATAGGTAAAATCTAAAAGACCTTTCTGAAATTTGCCTGTTAGGCAGCTGATGGTGCCTGATAATGAAGGAAGCTGAAAATTTGTATTGAATTAATTCCATCAGCATGAATATTATACAAAACCCCATGAAATTTATATCATTCAATACACCAGAAAATGCCTTTGAATCTATTCCTTGATACTACACATCAAGTTTAATAGAGCCTAAATGTTAGGGAAAAAAACATGCACTAATACTAGAGTACATTTCATTTCAGAAAGGTTTCAGGTGTTTTAAGTTTCTCATATTTGCATAAATTCTGACACATCTTTTCCTTGAGCACGCTTCACCACAAACAGACTAAAATAGTGTGATATTAAGAGACTGTTGCTAAATGTATGCTTCAAGCTTCCTCCTGAAGTGATTGCTATTTTTCTATCTCCCACTTTCACTATCCGTTAGGCAATCTTGTATTTCCCTCTTACTCCTCTGACTCCTAATCTATGAAGGAAATTTTTTGAAAATTAGACATGTGTCTTTCCTAATTGGTGATAAAGAGCAAATAAAATTTTTAAAGTTACATGTTGAGTTTAATCAAGCTAAATTTCATTTTTTTATCTCTTTCAGTCTATATTTTATGAAAGAAAGCAAACAGACACTTCAATGACTTTACTGTGTGTTAAAGGGTCCACAAATGAGTGCTCCATTCGTTCCCAAAACAAGTAAATATTGATAGTAAGCCATCTTTCCCTACACTGTACAATGACCACAATACAAGCTACCCTATTGTGTTGAGTTGACCTTGGCTAGATAACCAGTGCCCACCAAGACGATCTATTACTCCCCCTTCTCAGCTGGACAGAGGAGAGAAAATAAGATGGAAAACAACTCCTAGGTTGAAAGAAGGCAGTTTACCAAAGCCAAATTGAAAGTTTGTGCATGCATGAGCAAAGAGGAAAAAAAATAACTTTTATTCTCTCCTTCCCATCAGCAAGTGCTGTCCAGCCACTTCCCAGGAAGCAGGCTTTCAGCATATGTCATGGTTGCTCCAGAGGGCAAACACTGTAAATAACAAATGGCCCACCTTCCTCCTCCTTTTCTTAGCTTTTTCATTTAAGCTGACATCACATGGTATGGAACATCCCTTTGGTTAATTGGCTCAGCTGTCCTAGTTGTGTCCCCACTCAGGATCTTTCCCACCGCCAGCCTATTGTTAGGGGGCAGAATGTTGGAGAAACAGAGCTGATGCTGGGCCAGCACCACTTAACAGGAGGTAAACACCAGTGTGTTATCA
The DNA here is from genome assembly GCF_003984885.1 of Neopelma chrysocephalum. Classification (NCBI taxonomy): domain Eukaryota; kingdom Metazoa; phylum Chordata; class Aves; order Passeriformes; family Pipridae; genus Neopelma; species Neopelma chrysocephalum. The sequence continues at coordinate 16,302,421 of NW_020897693.1, forward strand.
CCACCTTTCCAGCTACCAATGCAAAGCACAGCACTGTGAGGGCTGCTATGGGAAAAATGAACTCCATCTCAGCCAGATCCAATACACCTACATGACCAGTATAAGGTATAAACCATTATAATTACATAGTTTTGTATATACTTATGTCTATACATGTATTATAGGGATATGGATAGTCTACATGTATAATCTAGTTTTCTAGCAGGAAAGAACTTTATAAATTGCACCAAGCATCACTTCTGTTTTCTTTTATAACAGCAGCTTCAATTAACCACAGATCACCCTTTCGCACTGCAGTCAAGTTGCTGCCAGATACCAAGCAAAGAAAACAAAGCAGAACTCAAACACTCAGAGATACAGAATCATGAAAACGGGTTTTCTGCTAAATCTTTATTTCAGTAAGAGGACAGTAGGAAAGCAAAAAGTAATATATGGAAGAACTCTGGGAAGCATGAAAGAAAAGACACCGAGACAATGCTAAAAAAAAACCAAAATTGATATGTAATGATATAAAAGCAAATTTTATAGCAGTTTTCACTATACACATAGTTTTAATGAGATACAGTTTGACATCAGTGTTGTCCATCACTGAACTCATTAGACTGTTTACTGGACAAAGAAGGAGAAACTTGTCACTACACTTCATACATTTCTGACAAGAAATAGAAAGTCTAAAGATGATAAAGCACAAGATAAAAGATAAAAGACAGATGAGAGAGAAGATGTTGAGGTTCAAACTGCACCCTCAAGAACTGATGACTCTGCCTTCCAAAGATCTTTTCTCTACACACTGTACATGCTACCACCAATTACATATACATAATAAGTGCAGGTTAGGGAAGACAGACCCCTGTAATAGTATAAATATCATTAGAAATCACAGTTCAAAACAAAATATTTTGTTTTGGTTTATCACACTCCAGTAGAAACTTTTCACACTGATATATGTGCTACTAATACACCACAAAAAGTATTTACACTGATTATTCTTAAAGACCATCATATGGTATTTGGGGGTTTTTATGTCAGTACATACTAACTGCACAACTGGACTATCCACCTTCAAAATAAGTCTTCACACAACACATCCAAACACAGATGAAGGATTCTCAGATGGGAATACACAGTTTTTTCATCTATAATCACATCTGACCTAACATAAAAATTTTTAAAATGCCACAACCTAAGGGCCCTGAGCTCTAGATACACTTCAACACCAGATGATGACAGTCAAACACCATATTAAAAACATTTTCAAGCAACAACCAGGAAAAGAACTGTCCAAAGGAGCATTCCATATGCTTCCATTTCACAGCACTTATGATTTCAAAAAGAACAGTTAAAGCTAACACCCTTTTTGATAAGATATGGCTAAGCCAGATAAAGAAATAATCAATCTCATTGTGGTTGCTTCTGCCAGGGAAGGTAAGAAGTTTAAATTAAATACTGCACAATTGTAGGAGACTTCAGGAGAAAAGCCACTACCAAAAGGTTATCAATCTAAAGATTCCCTGTTTTTTATGACTTCAAGGAGCCTAGTATGGCAAAGAAACATTAACTATACAAGCAGTTCTTTACTGTCCTAGAAGTCAGATCAGTGGACACTCCTGTAAGAAACAAAAAACTGTACTGGCTAAATGTCTGACTTGCAGGTGTCACTGAGTTATATCCACTATTTACAAATTTCTCAGCAGGAACCAATAATCTTCATGATCATCCAGGATGCACCTTTGCTGTCTAACACAGTGTAAGCATATTGCAACATTTCACATCAGTGTCATAAGGAAATATATTTAAATGAAAATTTAATGACTGTGGAAAAGCGCTTACATGTTTATATTAGCCATATAAACATGAAGAAAGTCAAAAGGCCTGACTGCAATGAAAGCTGTTCAGTATCTGTACACACCTTTGAGGTAGCACTCTGAAATAAACAAGATACAATTCTGCTTACTATTTTTCACACTTATTTTAAAACATAATCATGTAATTGATACCTTGGTAAACATTTCTGATGGGACACTAAACCATATTTCCATTTACTAGCTCAGATTTTTGAAAATATAAAAAATTAGTCATTTAAATCTATAAAAACAAAAGGACATCAAGATTAATCATTTATTTTCCTAAACAATCTGTAGCAAAACACATTTTGTGTGGAGAGGGACCTGGACAAGCTTGAGAAGTGGGCCTGTGGCAATCTGATGAGATTTAATAAGGCCAAGTGCAAGGTGTTGCACCTGAATCAGGGCAACCCCCTTTCCTGGTTCTGGCCAGGACAGGGTTAATGTTTTGCAGTAACCCAAAGGGAGCACTGCTAGGACACCAAGGTTATTCTGTATCACCTCCTGTCTTGCCCAGGCCAGGAAAAGGGGACTGTCACTTCTAAGGAGAAGGGATTCCTTCCAGTCAAGAAAACGTGGTTGATGAAGTGGTTCAGTATTGTCTATTATTGGGACTGTTTGTCCATGTGAATCATTTCTTTTCTCATACCTTTTGTTATTAATATTGTTGCTGTTACTGTTCCTTTTCTTATCTCCATGCTGTTTCCAGTAAATTGTTCTTATCCCAACCCATGATCTTTGCCTTTTGAGCCTCCAATTGGAGGGAGGAGGGGGAGCTCCATGTGGTTTGGAGAGTCTTGGTGGGGGCACCGAATCAAGGAGTACCCTTCCTAAACCAAAACACCCTGGTATCAGTAGAGGCTGGGGATGAACAGATCAAGAGCAGCCCTGCTGAGAAGGACTTGGAGATGCTGGTGGATGAGAAACTGGACGTGAGCTGGCAATGTGCACTCGAAGCCCAGAAAGCCAAACGTATCCTGGGCTGCATCAAAAGCAGTGTGGCCAGCAGGATAAGGGAGGGGATTCTGCCCCTCTGCTCTGCTGTAGTGAGATCTCACTTGGAATACTGTGTCCAACTCTTGGGTCCCCAGCACAGGAAGGACATCGACCTGTTGGAGTCAGTCCAGATGAGGCCATAAAATGATTAGAGAGATGGAGCACCTCTCTTATGAGAAAGGCAGAGAGATTTGGGATTGTTCAGCCTGGAAAAGAGAAGGCTTTGGGGTGATCTAACGGTGGTTTTCCCATACCTGAAGGAAGCCTACAAGAAAGATGGAGAGGGACTTTTTACAAGAGCATTTAGTGATAGGACAAGGGGGAATGCCTTCAAACTGAAAGTGAGTAGGTTTAGATTAGATATTAGGAAGAAATTTTTTACCATGAGGGTGGTGAGACACTGGAACAGGTTGCCCAGAGAAGGTGTGCGTGCCCCAACCCTGGAAGTGTTCAAGGCCAGGTTGGATGGAGCTCTGAACAACCTGGTCTAGTGAAAGGTGTCCCTGTCCATGGCAGGGAGGTTGAAACTACATGATCTTTAAAGTCCCTTCCAACCCGAACCATTCCATAATTTCATGACATTCAGAATATCATATAGATGCCTTAACCAACATGACATAAACTTGAATATATATGAAAATTTTTACTATATTGTACCACAGTGACTTTTATGTTTGTCTTCCAAAATACATAATTTTTTTCATAAATCTCCACTTTAAGGAGAGGGCTCTCCGCCTGAGAAAGCAGGATATTATTTAATCAAGAGCAAACCCAGAATCAGACAGGCCAAAGTACTGCACAAGGGATCCCCAAAATTAACAAACTGGTAAAATTTACATTGTATTAAAGTTCCAATCAAAGACCAGTTGGTGGGGAGTAGGGGGGTTGGAGGAGGGGCAGGGAAGTGAATACATGTCATGTTAACAAAAACTGCAGATAAAAAAGACTCATATTTAATCTTTTCCCAAGGACAACTGATGCTGATATAAAAAGTTGAATAAAAAGATAGCTTAACCACAGGTGAAACCTGTAACTGTGATCAAACCAACACTGGAGACCGGCATGCAGCTAACTAATCCACTTAGTTGGCATACAAATGTGACGGTTCCCTTCAATACTTGTGAAGAAAGAAAAAGCCCAGCCCAAGCAGTCACTGCATTCAAATAGCGAACCTGAGATTAATAAACTTGGACTAGTAGATATATTCACAATCTTCTTAAGAAAATGTGGCACAAAAAGCACAGTCCTAGAAGGCCTAACTGAAAATATAGTTGCTCACAAAACTGTAACTGTCTCTGCAAAGCAGGGACAGTAGGATCTTATCTCCTTAGGACTTTAGAAAACAGTGGATTTGGAAGTAAACAAAAAATCAATGTTCTGTAGAACAGTATTTCGAACTCATTCTGTGGAGACTCTAGGATCAAAACATCTCTGGCGAAGAGATACCAGTATATCCTGCTATATCTCAACACATAGTTTTATGACCTTTCTGTCAGATTTCAGTACTTGGGGTATTTCCTATTCTTGGCCCAATAGCTTGAAGCAACTAGACATGTTCAATGTGTCTGAGGATAAACTGCAAGTGATTTTTTACACACTTACAGAGAGGTCTTAAGAGCTAGCAACTGAATAGAGATCGTGTTCTCTCAGCTCTTCTGTAGACGCAGAATTCTTAACATTACCTATGCATGACACTGCAATATGTTGTACAGGAAAATTAAATAAGCATTTTAAATTATGCTGATTTCTCTGTATCTCATATGTATGCCCAACTCCTTGAGAGACCAATATTTCTGTGCTTTAGTTACACTGAATCCCTCATCCTGTAAGAGCACTATCCATTGTAATCAAGTGAAGAAGGATAAAAGGGCTTTCTCATATGCATTACAAGGATCCTGCTGCCACTGAAGGAAAAAAATTACATCAGAAGAAATCATCAACAACCTGCTAAGGAACACCCCTTGCTCCCTAGAAAGTACACAAAGCACACATCTGTAGACTTTGAAGATGCTGTTATAGGGTGGAAGCTGCCACATTAGCCAAATTGCCACCCATCTTTACAGCCTGACATGGCAAAGTTCTGAGTACTGATACCTAGTCCAGCGCTACCTCATTGAAATTAAAAGACAAAACTGGTTGCAGAGAGAATGTCTAGCAGTTCAATCCAAAATCCAGACTGCTGAATAGGCATCTGCAATGAAGAATAACTCAAGGAGAACATCCTTCAATGACAATGGATGCCTCCAGTGAGTAAAGGAAAAAGGTGTAATTCATACTGTCCTAACTACTATAAATTAAAAACGCCCCAAGTAGTAGACAGATCAAAAAGTCAGATGCTGTACTGTTTAAAGAAAAATCCCAACAGAACTGTGAAACAGATTTAGTTATTGAACAGAAATGTGAAGACACGCATCCAGAAGATTGTAAACCCTAACTCATTGTAAACCCCAGATTACAGAAAAAGGAAGGGCAGAGACTATCTAAGCATACCAAAGCATGGCACAACACCATGAAGGTGTCTCAGTGAAACCCCAAAAGTAGGGGAAACAATTAATTTTTTTTGTTTGTTTCTTTTAGTTTTTCTCCTGTGAACTCAAACATTGCCCTAAAATAAGGAATAAATGCTTGCCTAGGCAGACGAGAGAAACGAAAGACATAACATGCCCTGCCATGAATGGTCTTATACCACTGGGGTGGGAGAAAAACAGAAGAGAGAGAGAGATAAAAAGAGTCCATCAACACATCACATATATTAGATGACTGTACACTTGAGATGGAATAGTTTTTGCTGTTGCAGTATGAATATCCATACTGATTGTCAAACACAGGAAGTTATTTAGCAAACACCCAAAAAGAGACCAGATGTCAGCTAAGTACAGCATATCAGAAACCTGTATACATATTTCAGGTATATTATATATTTTATCATAAATAGAGGCACAGAGCTAAAAACAAAAATCACAGGCAATCTGAAAGCTCATATTTTGACACTTGGTCAACAGAAATCTCCCTAGAGGCAAAGTGTTTAAGGAAGAAATGTTTGTAATTGAATAAACTAATAATTTAAAGAAATTAAAAATAAAAAGTTTTATGAACTGTTCAATAAACAGCATATTGGACAAATACTTAAATATTTATTACATACATGCACATAGATACCTCCAAAAAAAAAATAAACTCCAAAAGGCTTAACAAGTTTATTGGTACCCATACAGACTTAACTTAAAAAGTTACTATGTCACTGTGCAGGTTCTAAACAAATTACAGTGAAGTTTAACATAAATAATATAATAAACTAGAGATGAACATTGGGAGGTTATTGGAACAGAATTCCTACTGTTCTTTTAGAAAATCTTTTGTAATAGCAATGCTTTGAAGAAAGAGCTTAACTCACAGCAACCCAAAATTAATGTCCAGAAGATATTCACAGCAATGTTCCACAAGCTTCTAAAAAGAGTCTTTAGCTTGCAGAATTAATAATGTCATGGTGATACTCATTGCTATTAACTGTCTCACAAAAAAAATTCCCTAACATTACAGAAAATTATTTCATCTTACTACTACAAAGTTATGAAGCAAACATATAATGAAAGCAGACTCCTAAAAAGCATTTACATTCAGAATTAATATTGCTACCACAAAGCAATTGTAGCAGCACAAACTTCATCAAATTCTAGAATTACCAACAGCTAAAGTGTTTCATTTTATTTTTTATGTATTATATATTCTGAAAATAAGTTATGTAAATTATGTTTTATTAATATCTAATATTTGAAGGAGCTAAGTTAAATGGTTGATTCACTGGAAACTATGCTTTGCTACAGAAATCACCATGAAAAAAAAAATTTTAAAAATATATACGTGAGTATGTATATACATATCTACGTGTGTGTGCATATATATATGCACCCAGCCTGTTATTTAACAGTAGTTGTTTGCTACACACAACTCTTCTGATTTGAAGACTTTTAGCCAAAAGCTTTCCAAAACAGTTACTGAGCTCCTTGCATCTTAGGACTGCTTCTCTTCCTTTATTTATTCCCCAACCTCACCCTGAAAATGTGGTAGGGGACAGAGGGAGCGAGAAGAGAAAAGAACAGGAAGAAACAATAATCATGTGAGGGAACTAGTGTATAATGTTTGGGGGTGGGGGAATAATCAGAATTTATTGCAACTGATTTAACATACTGTCAGAAAATCACCACATTAAAATGATGCATTATAAGCTACATAATATGAATTTACATACTTATCATGACAAATGACCAAGAGAGACCACCTATTTTTAAGGCTGACAGATACTTCCTTGTAGAAGCTTCATTTCTGTTTCTTTTAACTTGCCAAAGGCTTTTCAAGATGACCCCTTCTGTGCCAGATGTCCATGTCAAAGCTGAGCTACTTCAAAGTTTCCATTGTACGCAAAACATATTTTTCCCCTTTCTAAGGAAAGCTACATAAAACTACACTTTTGCCTCATTACAAAAGGCTATTTTTTCTTTAAAAACATTAATCACTTGCATGCTTTAAGTTCCACATGCATCTTTCTAAGAGACAGCAAAATGCTTATCCTGACATACAAATGACGCTTTTGTCAAGCTCACTGTAATGTCAGTGTCACTGATTTTGTTTTGATATGTTGCAGCTGAACCACCTACATATTCTGTCTGTACTGATTCCATTCCAATGTAAGCTTCTAGAAGCTAAACATCTATAGCTGTATTATCACTGGATAATACAGGTTGGAAGGCACCTCCACATGTTCCCTAGTCTAACCTCCTGCTCAAAGTCAGCTATGAGATCTGAACAGGTTGCTGAGCTTTACCCATTTGGGTCTTGAAAATCTCACAGCTCCTCAGGGCAACCTCTTACACAGCTTGACTACACTCACGAAGAGAAAGTTTTTCCTTATATCCAGTCTGAACCTTCTTTATTTCAATTTATGAACACTGCTTCGTGTCCTCACACCACACATCTCAGTAAAGAGCCTGACTCCATCTTCTCAGTGATGTCGTCAAAAACACCAGCAGGTTGCTGTTAGATCTCACTGAAGCCACCTCTTCTTCAGCTCTCTCTCTCAGCCTCTCCTCACAGGGCAAGTGTTCCAGCTCTCTAATTATCTTGGTAGCCCTCCACCACCTTCACTTCTTTCTATCAATGTCTTTCCTGTATTGAGAGTCACAAAACTGGGCACAGTACTCTAGATGCAGTCTAATGAGCACCAAATAGAGAGGGATAACCACTTCCCTCCATCTACTGGCTACAGTCCTTCCCAGAGTCCAGGATGTTGTTGCCCTTCTTTTCTTTAGGCTGTGAGTCAGGGTTGTTCAGCTTGAGGAAGACAAGAGAAGAGAAGACTCCTGTGAAATCTTACAGCACCCTCCAGGATCTAAAGGAGAACTAGAGAGGGACTTATGACAAATGCATGTAGTGATAGGACAAGGAGGAATGACCTTCAGCTGAAAGAGGGAAGGTTTAGAAAAGATATTACGAAAACACTTTTTACTGTGAGAGTGGTGAGACACTGCAGCAGGTTGCCCAAAGAGGTTGTAGATGCCCCATCCCTGGAAGTCTTCAAGGCCAGGTTGGATGGGGCTTTGAGCAACCTGGTCTAGTGAAAGGTGTCCCTGCCCATGGCAGGGGGGTTGGAACTAAATGATCTTTAACACCCCTTCCAACTCAAACCACTCCATAATTCTGCAGCAGCACGCTGCTGCTGACCCATGCTCAGAGTGCTGTCTACCAGGACTCCAAGTTTCTCGAGCAGAGCTGCTTGCCAGCCTGTATCGCTGCAAGGTGCTCTTCTTTCCCAGGTGTAGGACTCTGCATTTGTTCTTGAATAAAGCTCCAGATGGGCCTTGTGTTCACAGTGACAAAGTCCCTCAGTGCATCCTCATGCATATCAACCATTCCCCCCAATTTGATGTCATCTGCAAGCACAAGAGTACACTGTATCACCTTCTCAGGACCCCACTTGTTACCAACCTCCTTGTTACCAAACAAATGCCTAAAGGGTATCTATTTATGAGTCCATCCATCCAACCAGTCTTTTACTCATCTAGTTCTCCATCCACTCAACCTGTAATGTCCAAATCTGAGTTAAAGAATATTGTTGGAGACACAGCTGAAAGTCTTGCTAAAGTCAAGGTAAATGAAATCCACCGTTTTTCCCTCATACAAACATTCAAACATTTTACCGTAGAAGGCAATCAGCCTAGTCATTCATGATTTACATTTGATAAGCCCAGGCCTATTGTTCCTATTCACTTCCTTCTTGTGCCCAGAAGAAGGGTGTTCCAAAAACACCCATGCCCTTATTTTCCCAGGGACAAAAAGGAAGCTAGCTAGCTTTGTAGCTCTTTGGACTGTATTTTGGCCTTTTTTGAAGGGTGCAACATATGCCTCTGTTCAGCCATTAGGAGGTTCTTCTGGTATCCAAGACGTTTCAAAGATGACAGGGAAGGACCTCACTGTGACTCTGGCCAGCTCTATCAACATCCTCAGTCACAGTCCATCTGGCCACATGCGTTTCTATGATTTGAGTTCTCTCAGTAATTCCCGACCGAACTTTCAGCTGCTGGTAGCTGGTCTCCTCAAACCCTGCTACTAAGCACAGAGGCCTGGGAGACCTTGCTGGTGAAGACTCACTAAGGAACAGAGGGCACTGAGTACCTCAGCCTTCTCTGTGTCCACTGTCACTAAATGACACATCTCCAAAAGAAGCTCATATTTCACTTGTCCTGCTTTTTACTACTGAAGTACTAGAAGAAACTCTTCTTGCTGCCCTTGACCTCCCTTGCAAGTGTCATCTCTAGGTGAGCATTGGCTCCCTTGATGTCATCCCTACATAGCAGGACAATTTTTCTAAATTCCTCCTTTGTAGTCTGTCCCCACTGCCACTGCTCGTATATCCCACTTTTGCACTGCAGCTCAGACATGGATTCCCTGTTAAGCCAAGCTCGTCTCTTGATAGGCCTGCTTCTTTTCCTGACTATCAGGATGAATCAATGGCATCTAAATTTATTCTCAGTGAATCCCTCCTGGATCCAGCAACTATGAAAAGGTAAGCCATCCATGTGAACAAAAGGGTGGAAAAGAGAGGAACCAATAGAATCTGACTGAATAAAGAACTGCAATGTGGGAAAAGGCTGGTACAGTTGACACGGTGAACACAATCTTGAATTTAGGATACAGACCAAGTCTGAGACGGGTAAGGAAACAGGTAGGAAAGGAAAAAACAAATTAAAATGGAGCCAGTGGAAATGCAGAACAAAGAGAGTATATATCCTAGTTATGATGGAGAACTGAATGTGAAACTGAGTATAGTGGACAGAAACCTGAGACCAGCAGACAGGAGTGTGAATAGCTGGAAAGCAAAGAACACTGGGATAAACAATTTATTAGGCAAAATCTCCCCACACAACAGTTGTGGATCTCAAACAAGAAGCCCTTTAGGAAGAAACAAACTGTTTACATTGGGAAAATAGGATTGTAACAAAAATTTCAGAAAAGGACAAAAAAGATTGGGATAGGAAGATATCACACAAGGAATAAGCAGAAAAATCAGCATCCAACGGAATATGCTCACTGGAATAGAACTGAACATTCCAGAGTTTTATCACTACTTTGAAACACTTAAAAATCTCAGAAAACCATTCGCAGATGACATCATTTGGACCACAGATGAATTACAAATTACTAGTACCACATTCTCTGCTAGTTCAAGTGGTAAAAGTCTCACGGCAAAATATACAAACTTCAGCATCTCTAAAGACTTACACGCTATATGCATATTAGTCTTATATATGCAATCCCACATGACAGAAGGTTTCCCCCTGTCCATCAGGGTTGCTGTCTTTTTTTTTTTTTTTCATCTAGTGTGCTGAACATTTTGTTTATGTGCAAAGAGTTTTTTTTAAAACAAGTATCAAAAACGCAACCCTTCATTTTAAAAAAATACAGTCACACCAAAAAAATTAAAGATTATTTGATCTTGTTCTCTGTGCCCTTGTGCCCAAGATACTCTTGCTATGACCCTGAACAAAATGTTAAAAAAAATTGAAATAACAACACTATATGATAGAAGTGCCATATGCACTGCAAATGTTGGCATGTGCACTGTTAATAAGACGGGTACTGCAGGAAAACAGAGGAAATGACTATTGTCCTGGAGAATTGTATTTTCTTCTTGTTTCTTGCACACAAATCATCTTTAAAAGAAAAAGATAAAAAATTTATTAAAAAAATCAACAAACTTTTAATGACCAATCTATTCTTCATCAAAATTATGGCCTTAGTAGCTTGTGGTTAACGTTGCAACAGATCTAAGTATTTATACTTGTAGTCTAAATCAACATACACCATACTACAAATGAAGCAGCAAGGTCTTCTCTAGATATGGACTCACGGATCCCTGTTGAAGGGTCCATTAAAAACAACAAAGAAAAGCCAGGTTACTGTTAGTAAATTAAACCTGTAAGGGAAAACATATTAGAACACACAAATCACTAAAACACTGATAGATTATTTTGAAAATTCATATCATAAAGGCCCTAAATTGGACATTCGGCATGAAGGGATATATTCTATATCTCCAGGGACTTCTGTGAAAATATTACTAGTGAAACATGCAGACACTACAGACTAAAGGTAATGAAACAGCAGAAGACGAAATTAAGAAGGTATAGCATGAACGGCACATAACCAAATAGTAAGGCCACACTTTATTTGATACCAAGAAAAAGGATTCAATATTGAATACTGAACACAATCTATACCATTCTAAGCTATATACCATAAGAAACATTGTAGGGAAAAGTAACATTTAACCCTACATTTACAGGCCAAATTACAGCTCTTACAAGAATCTCTAATTCTGGCAATTCATGATTTATTAGAGCTCGACCTTGCAACTTCAAAGTTCTTTGAATACAGTTTATGCTGCACAATAGCAAAACACACACTATTTCCCTAAAAAACACATACATCACTTCACTTGCAGATTATATTAATGCAATCGTACATAGCATGAATGCATTTGTTTTCCTTATGGTATTAGTAGCATATTCTATGACCAAACAACAAGCTTTTGAATGAGTCCAGAAAAAAACTGTCATATTTTGCTTTGACACTAGCTCCCCCTCCAGACCAGCCTAAGATTATAGTAATGACTTCTTATTTTCATTCTGGCTCTGCAACAAGATATAAATACTCAAATCCAAACCTTCTTCATTTTTATCCACTTAAATGTCAATTAACAGACTGATCAGAGAAACTCTATCTAAAATTATCATTTATTATTTTTTTTGCTGTACACAGATTCCAAGCCTGGGAAAATCATTTGGTTTAGAAAAGATCTGACAGGTAAAGCACCAATTCCATACAGCCACAGAAAGACAGGAATGGACCAAAAATACAATTTTTACACTATGAATTGTGTGCAGTATTTGTAATACGTAAACATTCAATTACACAATTGAGTGTCTATTTGCAGTCCCAATAAAGTGATCACAAACCACAAATGCCAAACCAAAAGGAAGCCCCTACATGGTTTAGTACTACCTTTACTAATCCACTTAAGGTGAATCAGTTCCATTTCTACTTCAGCAAGTATAGCTAACATTTTTCTTGTTCTCATGTTACCTAGAATCAATCTTTTTCAGTTGTTCAGCCAATAAGACTGCCAAAATTTTAAACGAATGAAAACACAAGACTAAACGGTAAAGAAAGCTACAACTTCCAACTGATCTTCTGTATTTCCCAGTTGTCAAATGTCCTGGTAGCTACATAAGTAGTGAATTTGACTGATTCAACACTCCAAGTTGATTGCTGTCTTCCCCTCATTGTTGAACTGCTCGCTCAGAAAATATGAATAATTAATTATACTTTCTACTCTGAAAAAAGTTGTCTTATTACATGTTGTTGGGCAAGTATGCAAACTTTGCAATATGCTAGTCTGCCAGTATAAGGTACATATACATATGAAACCCTAACAAGTATCAATAAAAACTTGGCAGTAAGCATACCTGCAAGAACCGGAGAAACAGACACTACTGGAAATACATCAAAGCATAGCCACCAACTCCTAATAACTAGTTTTCTTAAATAATGGAAGGAATTATAACAGAGTCACCTTTAAAACCACCCCAAGCACCAGCAGCACGGCAATGTTGGCCATTTATTTGCTTTTGCAGTTCAGACTTTCCTAAAGTTTTTGACAATTTACAGTGGAGAATTACTTGGAAAATGAAACAAGATTAATGCTATAAAATCAAACCTTTTCATGCTTAAACACTCTTCCAGAAGTGTTTACTCCATTAGCTTTCAGGCCTAGACATTAAGATACTGCATTTCAGGGTAGAAAGAGTATGTGTGTGTATATGTAACATGTACACGGAAACATACACTTTTCAGCTGCTGTGTGTGTTTCAGTATGCAAACACAGGCAAAAAAATAAAAAAGCACTAAGCGCTAATGCAAGATCACAGGTGAAGAATGCTCTGAACACATGCTTGCTTTCCACGTACACACAGCATGTGGATCACGGTGTACCATGTGTGCATTGAGGACACAAGGACAGCAGGTACTGCCCCGAGGAAGTTAATCTTTCAAAAAGCAATTTTGCAGCTGATGTCTTTGCCCATAGGCTTCTTGGTACAACCTGCACCACAGCATTATAGTTCCTGTCCATTCCTGTACCCTCAACCATAAGCTTCTGAAAGCAGAGGATCACAGCCTGGTCTTTGGAGAGCATCAAGAAGAACACAGTGTGTGCACACTCGCACACGCGAGTGAAAGACCTGAGCATACATCAAGCACAAACCTGCCTAGAGGTAAAATCGCCAGAGCCTTATCCGTAACAAAATCCATGACCAAAGCAGTTAATTGTGCCGAAATACGGTAAAGGTCGCCGAGGGAAAAGCCCAAAGCAACAACCGATGGCTCTGCATCCTTGTCACACAAGCACTTCCTCGAGCTGCCAGGCGGCCCTAGAGCGTGAGGTCCGTCTACAAAGCCCACGTTTCCCGTTTATTTCTCTCTGCCAAAACCAGGCGTCCCCCCGGGCGGCCGCAGTTCCCGGGACAAGGAAAGTTGGAGGCCGCCTCCCGCGCCCTGCGGCCGTGGCGCACGGGACGGCGGCGGCCGCGCTGCCCGACCCGCGCTGCCCACGCCCGCCCCGGGGCAACGCCGCCGCCCGGGGCTCGCACGCATCTCCCTCCTGGGCCCAACCCGGCCCCGCTGCCCACGGTGATGCCACGGCCGCCCGCCGAGCCCTGGCCTCTCCTTCCTCCGCCGCGCTCTCCGGTGGCCCCAGGCCCCACCAGAGACCCTCAGGTGAGGGAGCCCACGGGGTCCCCGGTACAGGGCAGGGACCGGCCCCCTCCCCGCCATCATCACCCCGGCGGCGGCGCCCGTTGCTGAGCAGCGCCGGAGTCGCAAAAGCGGCGGCGCCAGGCCCGGGGGAGGGATGGGGAGCGCTGCCCGGAGCAGCCCCATCTCGCCTCGGTACCTGCTTCCCCGCCGCCGCGGCTCACGCTCAGCCCCCGCATCCCCTTACCCGAGTGCCGGCGCCGCTGGCGAAGCCCGCTTTGCCGCTGCCGAGGGTGCCGGGCGTGGGGAGTCGGCGGGGCGGGCGGGGGGAGCGGCGTGGAGGGCGGGGGCGCTCGGCGGGGAGGAGACGGAAGCAGGAACCCGCCGGCGCGGAGCGGAGCGGGCGGCGGGGACGAGGCGCGGACAGGGCGCGCGCCGAGGGCGGGGAGCGGCGCGCGGGCACCGCGGTGACAGCGGCGCACGGCTGGGGCAGCGCGCGCCCCCGCGAGCGCGCCGGGGAGAGCAGCGCCGCGCGCGCGCGCCTGCCACGGGAAGCAGCCTATGGGAGCGCGAGCCGGGCCCCGCTGCTGCGGGAGCGCCCCCCATCACGGAGCGCAGGAGCGCGCATGCGCGCCCTGGAGCTGCCACGGCCGCTCCTCCAACCCCCCCCCCCGCCTCCTCCCGCGAACCTCCCACCCCGGGAGCGGCCGGGCGGGACGGCGGCGGCGTCCCTGCATCCTTGCACCGGGCTTTCCCTGTCGGGCGCGGGGCCGCAGGGCGGCGGCGGGAGGGGGGAGCGGGAGCGGCCGCGTTCAGCCCGGCGATGGGTGCGAGTGAGTGGGGAGCAGCGCCTGGCTGAACCGCCGCTGCGGTCCTTCCTCCTGCGGGGAAGCGCGGAGGGGATGGGGCGCTGGGAGGGGCGTTGCGGGGCTCCCCTGATCTGCCGTTTGGGCCCTCCGGGGAGACGTCCCCCCCCGGGGCCGCGTTATTCCCGGCGGCGGTGCCGTGCCGGCGGGCAGGGCCGGCCGCAGCCCCCTGAGCTCGGCGACGCCGCCCGGAGCCCCCGCCAGCGCTGCTGCCGCAACAGGCTGGTCCCCGCCCGCAGCGCCGGTGCCTCGTACCCGGGGAACGGGCTCAGTATGGCTCGGTGTTCTTAATGTGAAGATCCCTACAAAGGACAGAAATTTCACAAAAAATTGTATTGTGAGAGTAAAAGGAACGCTCTCTGTCTGCTGGGTGACAGCGGGACTTTGGAGAGGCCCGCTCTAAGCGCCCCGGACTGACTGCTACTTGAGCACATACTTGTTCTGCTTCTGTGGCTTACCAAAACCCTTCCTGAAAGAGCACATAAAGAGGTAAATTCGGGTAGATGCAGAATTTCAGGCCATTTAATGTGACTATCATTTCCTAAACATTCACATGGGAAAGCTATATACATTTCCAAAGTTTGTAATGGGAATGTTTCAGCGTGCTTGGGAGATAAAATGGCAGAGATGGGAAGGCAGCCTGTGCAGTGGGAATTGCAGTAGAAATATGTTTCAGGATACTATGGTATCTGTGAAAGCCAGAGATGGTAAGGATGGATGTTTTGTAACTAGCACATCCTTCTTGCACCCCCTCCTAGGCTCAGAAGAGCTGTCCTGCATCTTGGTGCTCTGTCATGTATTTGTTCACGCTTGTCGTCTCTGGTTTGTTCCACAAGCCCTCTTCTTGTTTTTTTGTTTTGTTTTGTTTTCCCCAGAACTAGTAAACATTCACAAACATGCTTGTAAGGTCTCTGCAAGTGTGTCTTGGTTTTTCTTTTTTGACTTCATATGTTGGGAGTCAGCTGTGTGCTAACATGGAGCTTGGGGCACAACTGCTGCCAGCATTGTCTGGGGGACAGAAAGAAGAATTATAATATTCTATGCCAATAGCAACCTTCCAGAGAGATCTGGAAATTCAAAAATACTTAATACATCTTTTTTCCCTAAGGTTTCAATTCCTAACTGACAATACTGCAGATTAGTTTAGAAATTGAGATCATAAGCAGATTGCCAGTAATTGTCAAGAATTGAGTTGCAGTTGCTAGCTCCTATTACTGTGACAGTTGTTGTATCTACTAGCAATTATATTGCCTACAAATTTAGCCAAGGATTTGGATTTCATAAACCCAGTTCCAAAAGTCAAAAGCATTTTAAAAGTCTAGGCATATACAAAAGAGCCAAAACTGTGTGCAGGTAAGAGAAGGAAGCCCCCATCCTGGAAACATTCCACATTAGATTGAACAGATGTGGTTGAAGATGTCCAGGGGGATTGGATTACATGACCTTTAAAGGCCCCTTCCAACACAAATCCTTCTATGATTGTAAGCTGCATCAAGATGATCTAGAAGCTAAGGCACAGCTTTCCAAATTATACTTTTAACTGCATGTTGCCTTTTCTTGGAGGATCTCACCTGAAGAAAGATGCTAAAAGAAAAAAAAATCATTTAGAGAGACATCTGAACACTGGAGATCTTCAGATGGGTCTTTCCTGTTTAGTAGGAAAATACTGTTTTATAGACATGTCTGACTACTAACAAAATATTAAGGTACATTCAATGCAAACAATTCTGAGATACAATGTTTGCAAACTGAAAAAAATCAGCCGGAAAAAATAGGCTATTTCATTAGTACAATTGTGGTGGTTTCAGTTGTAATTACTATGGTGTGAAATTAAATGCATTTCAAGGGATTGCTTAATGCAATGAGGAAACTACCACTGGTTTACTTGCTTTCAAGCCCGTGATATTCTGTGCTGTGGGCATATTATCTTAAATCAAAGAAAATGACACAGTACTAGACCTAGTATGCACTGGAGATACCAATGGATGAAATGTGATCAATCTGCACATAACTTGTACGGTTATGTGTTGTTTTTATTTGTATTGTAGTTCTTAGCATGCTATAGCAGCTTCTGCTATCAGCCTCATTTTTATTTTGAGGGAATTGTTGACCTGAGCTGTGCTAAGCCATGACTTAATGGGAGAAAGAAAATTAAATTACTAGAGAGAAAGATGAAAAGCTACTGAGGGAAGTGCTGTTATAGAGCACTAAGTTGTTACAAATGCTAAATGCAGCAGGTATATACATTTAAAAGTACATTTCCCAAATCAGACTGAAAGACCAGTAGCTAATTTTATTTTCACCACAAAAAGCTCATTGTTAGGTATAGAACCCCACTTGTGACTCCAACAACTCCTTCATCACGGTACCAAGGGTCAGAGTCTTGTTGATGCTCTGAAACCCTTGAGAAGGGAAATTTTCAGTAGAATATGGGACACTTTTTCACTACTATGGTTAGGAAATCAATTATCTTAAAGAATTTTACAGTGGAAGAGTCTAGTTTCGGTTGCCCAGTGTATGTTTTCTAATGCTTAATCTCACAACCTAATGAATCACTTTACCTGATGCAGACTCCAAATCTGCTGGAGTCAGCTAATTTTTCTGATTTGGCAAGAAAGTGGTAGCACTTTTACAAAGCAGGTGGAATCTCAACAGGGTAACTCTAGTTTCTATTTGATGAGATATCCTGCCACCTGTCTCAGAAGTTTCTCTGAGTAGCAACTTGAGTTAAAATGAAATGTAAACGTAGTTTAAGTTTTCCCTCAAATACATGAACACATACTGGAGTCCACACTTAAATATCACTGTAAATAAAATTCTACTTTTGTGAATTTTTTCTTTCTCTATGCAGTGCTAGCTGTCTCCTGTTCTTCACTATCTCTGAATGCACAGCCACAAAGCAGTCTTAATGGATACCAACAACTCCCCCAAAAAATACCTGACTTCTTAAATCCTTATCCCTTTATATGAAATGTATCCTTATCCCAGTTGTATAGTGGTCTCAAAAACTTTAAAAGCAAATTCAGATTTAGCTATCATAGTAGTAAAAGTAAGCTTGAAAGGAAGAATCCCCAGAGCTGGAAAGCATGTTAAAAAATGCTTCTTTAAAAAAAGCATCAGTTTTGGGGTATGGTTACCTTAGGTTTCCTGAACACTTTTTATTTATTGCAGTATAACTGTACCTTGGAAATACTGCACTTATAAAGATACCCAATTCTCCAGGTGATGCCAGAGTTAAAGCACACACTTATCTGAATCCCTCCATATGCAGCTTGGTGCTGCAAGCTGGCTTTACTTCACACCAGCTATTCTATATTATATGTTGCAGACCACTGTAAAATGGTAGAACTCAAGTACCACTAAAACTAAAATGAGAACAGGAGGGGGTTACAGGCATTTTTCTCTGTGCTGACCGCAAAGAACAATACAGTTTCTAGCATAATTTATCCAAGCTTTATTTTATCATATAAAGTAGGAATAAGACATGGGTAGAAACAGCTCAAGATCCATATATTTAAGAAACAAATGAAGAAATTACATTTGAAAAAATGGAATTGGAGTGGGAGGGTGTTACATCTTTGTCCCTCTTAAATATAGACTGTATATACTGGGGAAGAGGAAGAGTTGGGAAAGAATACAAACTTCTAAATCAGTTAATTTAACCTCCATATATAAGTCAACATGTTATGAGTACTCAGACACTGTACCACTCAGGAAACTGCAGAAATGCAACCATAACATAAGAATTACAGAAAACATATCATAAGGGTTAAAGAAAATTCAAGACACAGTCAGCAGGGAGATTACAGAAACTACCAATGTTAAATAAACTTTGTTTTTAAAATGTCTAAGAATATTACCAATCATTTAATACAAAACCAAATTTCTTAAATTCTAAGGAATGTTTTAAAGAGTCCATCAAACGTTTCTTTTCTAGCCCTCAGTGTTTTTCCTGCTTTTTCCAATGACTTGAAATCTGATCTTGTACTTGTTAAGTCTCAGTTTCAAGTAGAATAGAACTGCAAATAATTGAAAAATACACAAGCTAATAATGTTATAAGAAACTTTTTTAAACATTTTAACTAAGACTTATGTATATAATGTCCATTAAAGGATATCAAGAAAACCTGTATTTATTTCTCATTTTCCAGGAAATGCTAGCAGGTACAGCCAGTCATTGTAAGTGCAGTACAAAGTAGTGGTTTCTCCTCCATGGAAAACAAAACAAAACAAATTTTCTGAGTAACTGGGATGTATTGCTGTTATAAGATGTAAGATAGCGCTTCAGCATAACGTACAGAAGTAGTTGCAGCTGCAGAGCAACTTAACACACTTTTCTGTCCCATTTATCAAAACACTTTCAGTTTCCACCTTAAAGCAGGTGAAACCATAACAAATATTGCACAAGGACTGTTTATCTGTAGCCAAAGCATTTGAATAAAGTGTTTATATAAATCAGTGCAAACTTATTTTCTCTTGACACTTCTACTTTTACAATGTTTCACTTTGAATTCTGGCAGGATTTTATGTGGCATACCAGTTTTTTTCTGTCCACACTGGTTTTGTTGTAAGCAAAGGCTTAAAGGTCAGAAGGAACGAAGTGCAAACACTATTAAAATGTGCTGGGTGGGTCATGTAATCAAAAAATCACATTGTGGATATTCATTAAACATCAAAGGTGCATGCAGATATGTGAAAAATATAGCTGCACAGTGGTATCTCTTCTGGGGGAATGAAGCAGGAACAGCTTTACTACCACAGCAGCAGTCTATGCGTCTCAACAGAAGAGAGATGATGCCTTCATAATATTGGAAAGACAGTAAAGTAAATGCAAAGACAAAAGGATATTCTCCAAGTATATTTTTTTTTTAAATTGAGCCACAAGTAATACAGCTGTGTAAACATAATCATTTGTCCCTGCAGATAAGTAAGTAAAAAACAAATTATCCAAAAATTGTGATTTGGATTATCCAAAACTATGCACAGTAAACGTTGCTCCAACAATGCAACTTGCATTACAAGCTGGATGAGCTGCAATGTGGACACTGTCACCTGAAGTTGGCTCAGCACTTCCCACATGAAGATCCCATTTCAGTTGGTGACAGCAGAAGTACTCGATTTCACAAACTGTCAGCCATTTGGACCAGCATTTCCAAAGCTCCATCCCTTTTCCTTCAAGTGCTTTAAATTTTAGAGTAAGAGTTTCAAATTTGTCAGGATTATGCTGGTGAAGAGAGTGTGCTTTTCTTCTAAAAATCTACTTGTATTTAGCCAGAATATTTCTATAAGGAGCAAGGGGAGGATATGACTTTAAAAATCAGATTTTTCACACCCTCAGAACTGCCATATAAACAAATTGGGTTTTGCAACTATGTTTTCTAATCAAATTTCCCAAAGATGTATCAGATGTGGTCTACTCTTTCAGTAGGACCTAATCAGAAACTGAATTTCTGGTCTAGCTGTATATTGGAGACAAAAAGACAGAAGGAAGTCCTCTTACTCCTGCAGAAGCTAAGACATCTTTACAGACAGACAAACTCATCACTTTTTCCACTGTAAAATACTAGAAGAGACAGCATTTCTAGAGCTGACTAATGAATACAAACCTCTAAATATGTTAATGTGCTATTGCTAAGATGTTAATTGCTCCAATATTCAAGGTTTCCTCACCCAGATTTATTTTATCATAACTGAATGCATGACACCCAGAAGGGTGCTGGCATCCACATTATTTGCATAGCGTGTTACAGCTGTATTAATTCTTTCTTCTAGACACTATTTCCCTCTATGAAGGAGATGCACTTGTTCATCATCAATACATTTTGACACGAGAATTTCCTAGCTTTATTCAGCTCCTGTTTCTACTACAGGAGGGAAGGGGAAAGTGGTAATTTTTACTGAACACTTGACTGTGCAACAATGTTTCATCAGAGTAGTGTTTGGTTTGTATATATCCAGTGGGAAATAAATAAAGCTACTAAGTTACCAGTGTTTTTGTACACCAGATCACTCTCTTGCTTTAAGATCCTGGCCCTTGAATTAGGCATTCTTGCTAACTTGCAGTAATTCATTCCAGATTGATCATTTATCTTTCCATTGGACTGGGCATTAAAACTCTTACTTGTTAATTTGCTTCCTCTCACATGAAGTTGCCTACCCCACAAATTTGTGTAAATAAATTTATCATTTCTAGTAGGATTTTCAATATTGCAATTTAACAATAGCATTATCAGATAATTTCTAGGTATTCACTGAGAACAAGAACTTATCTGAGAGCCCCATCTGTGTGCTCACAGGGGTGTGGTGGCTCCATTAGCTTTCTAAACAATGGATTTCCTGTAAAGGTAAACTCACACTCAAAACCAGCCCGATCTGCTTTACAGTCTGAAATAGAAATGTGGAGCATTTTATCTGTGGTTTATAGAGAAAATACTATCGCCTTTTCAAATAATAACCCCAGCTGTCCTCTTTCTCAGCGTTGCCTTTGCAAGAGGTTTACGCATACACTTTCAAAGAACAAGCAGCCAATAAAAGATCTGCTGGAGAAAGACAGTCTGTAGCACTGGCCCAGCATGAAACTCTGCTGAGTTCTGGACATAAATACTTCTGTAAACTGAAACCAGGAAAGACAAACACATTTTATTCTATTAGGCTTTCATTAAACTATTACATTCAATTATTTTATTTTTCTTTTGACTGATTTATGTGAATTAATTATTACATCAGTAGCTGCAATTGAAATAGTTCTTAAATGTCCCAAGGGCATTTCATTGTTGTGTCTATTGGTATTTGGCGCAAATGGAAAAACAGCTAATAAGCAAGCAAGATCAATTTATCGGTGCAATTTACTTATCAGCCCATTCTCAAGTCACATGTCCCACATGTAACTTGAACGACCAGTTTTTCCTTCCATTAGCAAGTACATTAAGAAAAAGGATCTACCTCTCAGCAAGTACCAGATAAACCAGATACTGTACCCTACCTGGAAATTTAGAAGTTATATATAGGGCCTTCAGTTGAATTTCATTCCTGTTTCTAGCAGCATCAGCACAAAGCAAAGACTGTGGCTAATAACTAAGTATAAAGCATGACTTTTTATCTCATAAAATAAAATAAACATCCCACAGTCATAAGTATCTACCAGGAAAGAAATACAGCCTTCACTTCTACCAGCCCTTCTCCTGCAATTGAGGCAAAACATCTACTTGCAACTCTGGAAAAGGGTCTTGCTACAGTGATAGATGTACTCAAGGCTTTATTTCTAACTTATTAAAGTGCATTATCCCTGGGAAAAAAATCCTCCAGATGGTTAAAAATATACCAGGCTCTTTGCTGGGAATGAAAGGCTGTAGGGAATGAAGGGCTGTTGTGAGCAAGCTACTCTAGTATGCCCATCTGTGTTGTTTCTCCACCAAATGCCAAGGTTGTTTAAGGTTTTGCTTCTAACATCCAGCATTCCCACATGGTGGCAGTTCCCTTAGTGTCCCACTGTAACCAGAAAGCTGCCAGCTAATGGAGAGAAACAAAGCTTGTGTCAGTAATGCTCAGAGCCACTGCACTGCTAGCAGGTTTCAGAACTGGCTATCTCCTTTCTTAGTTTTCTCTGGATTCTTTTGATAATCAATTACTTCTAACTTTGACAAAGAAAAATATATTTAGAAAAATAAAATTGTTAAGACTTCTCTAGCAATTTTGAAAACTGTTATGTTGTGTAATATGAGGAATTGATTTTCATTGCTAACCTTTACCTTTCTTGAATTCAAGTGATGACATCAGAGCATCTCTAACAATCAGCTGGGGGTGTTAGACACGGGTAATATACAGTTAGTCTTTCTGAAAAGTCTGATAATTCTTAGATTAAGTATTTAACCATTGTTTAAGGTGGCCTTCTCTCCTGCCAGTTTAAGCTGACTTGCTGCAATGCCTTTCAGCAACATGAAAAGCAGCAGAGGTTAGGACCTGGTTTGGCTAGTGAAGTTGTGTTTATTTGCACTACTATTAACTACTGTATGCAAGTATTTTCCAGTTCTGAAGTAAAATTTGGATATGAAGATGGCACGTGTGAGATTAAAATTCATTTTATCTAAATTGGTAGCACAAAACTTGAATTTGCACAGGGAATTGAGAGAGAAGTTCTTTACTAATTTGAGAGTTATACCCAAAAGCATGCAGGGGGTAAATAAGGTTTTCTTCCTCAAGAGGGCTCAAAATGGGTGAGCCTCTTTTTGTGCTCTTCTCTTCCCTTGTATGCTGCAGATTGTAGATAGGCTGAACTAGGAACACGTGTATAATCTATCTAGTCTTATCTTAGCAAAGGTAAATCAAAATTCTTTTCTGATTCCAGCTAATTGAATTTACTTTTGCAGGGTGGCCACAGAACAGCTGATAAGTGGCAACATATTTTACACTACCCTCTATCATGGTTAGTGCAGCACAGCAATCCTATAAAGCCTACATGGTCTATATTTACATCATGTTCAAATAAGACTTGCTATCTGTTTGAACTCTAAGAGTTACCTCCAGGGAAGGGTTGAAGACAGCTTAGCTCCTCTGTCATTGGAGACATCAAGGATGAAAAGTTCACATAATCTTTTACAAATATATTTTAACACAAATTATTATTTCCTTTTGATGTTTCTATTTCCTCTTGATCCTACAGCCAAGTTCATATTTGATGAGAGAAATAGGAGTGCCATGAGAGAGAACTGGTAAAAACTGACATACGTAGATGCAGCTTAACCACTAAGAAGTCAAAAGCATGTTAATGACAGCACAGATCTTGGAGCAGCAAGATTTATATAGCAGGTTTTAATCATTCCAGGGTTCCTCTATGGGCATATAGTCTAAATCCAGAATGCCTTCAAACGTGTAATAATATTATAAGCCTTTTTGTTTTCACACTTGTGTAACGCAAAACTTTACATAGATAAAATAATGTAATTAGAGAATTAAATAATAAATTGCATTGTTATGAAGTTCATATGCATGTATATGTACATGTACTGCAAACAAATCAACGAGTCAAAACCCAAAAAGGATTTGGATGCATAAGCAACCAAGGAGTATTTTCTAAAGGCAGAGTCCTAGAAGGTGCAGCAACTCTTGGAAAGAAATGCATGTGTGTATTGGATAGACATTATATTCTGCACATCCAGGGAAAGCAAAGCAACTTCTGTCCCTACCTAAACAAATAATGCAGGTCATGTCTCATCTGCCAGTGACTTCTCTGAGTTTTGTGTGGCAATCAGCCATACCTCACTTGCATCATCAATACAACTATAAAAATATATACAAAACCTTTGACCATTTCACCTCTTGACATGGTAGAACTGTTCTCATTAATAAGTTTCTAACTATTTTGAATCAGAATTTGCACACATAAAAGAACATTTTAAATCTCTACCATAATAGTTTGAAATGTTTCAAAACAACCACTGACATGGACAAAATAGCTACTATTGCCAGAAATGATTATTGGTCACCAGTGGAGAGAAACTTTCATGCTATTCTGTTACTATAAGTGTCTGTAGTCTCCTTCTGACAAGAACAAGAAATATGTGAAGTGTCTGAAAGATAAACATGTGAAGTGGCTTTTGCTAGTTTTGTTGGATAATCACGCAATTCATGCAATCTGTCTTTCAGTGAGACCAACTGCTCCCTTGGGCTCAAGTGCCTATCAGCTTCACCAGCATTGTAAAACTGATCTAGATTTCCTGACTTGAATCTTTTTTTTCAATTCACTCTTCTCCAACTTTTTCTGCCCAGATTTTAAATTCTTTTTATGTCTACTGTTGAAATTTTGTGCAAGTAATTGGTAAAATTCAACTTCATTACTCTGATGAACAAGTGCAGAATGGTACGCTATAGTGTATAGCTTTAGTGTATCAGTGCTAGATTAACCCTTACCTCTGGCAGGGCAGCTGCACAAAACATGACACATTTTGTATATATTAACGTGGCAGGATAAACTCAGTGTTAGATACACCTTACAAGTATAGATGAATATTGCTACAGTAGATGAACTAGAATTAAAATGTTTCTCCTATCAGCTCTGCTGTTGATTTGTTGTGTGAAGTTTGATCACTTTATTAGTCTATTCATCATTACCTTTCCTGCTCTCATCTGCAGAACAGTGAGATAACAACTATCTCAAAGGCAGTGAGCCAACATGTGCAGAAGAGCTCTCAGATCAACAGATAGACAGACAGTGGCTCTCAGAGGACAGCAATGAGATGTATCTGATGCTATAGTTCCTTTTTAAATAATATTGGACACTGGATTTTTGTCAGAAGCTATTGCAAAGTTTTATTTCTCTGTTGGTATGACAAAGATGTTCTTTCATTGGTATCTTGGAGAGGTTAATTGCATTGAAGTGGATTTTTTAAAGTTCAAACCTTCAGTGAATGCAGGTGAGCTGCTTTCTTATCATAAGATTTCATCATACGCCCTATTCCTCGGGGCTTTTTCTGGCTGTTAACAGTCCTTTTGGTTCAAATTTTATTTCAGTAGATTTTATATTCTCTGGTATTGCCAACTCTCTTCAACTCTTACAGAGACCCACCCTATGCAGGCTGTGAATTTAGAATTTATTGAATGGGTGAAATATTTACTTAGCTGTAATAAGCCTCATACAGTGTTCAGTAAATGATACTTGTATAATATTTTGGAGAATGCTCTGAGATCCTGCAGGGTGAACAGATGAAAATAATAGCTGTTACACAGATGGCATTGCATAAGAGACCTCAGGTACTACAGAGCCAGTTTAGAAGTTGAAAGAGAATATAAGGCTACACTTCCCAAAATGCTGCTGTGTGCACACCAAAGGAACACTCCATGGCTACCAGCTTTCTTAAGGAAAATGTAGGAAATGTTGACAAACAACAATGTAAGTATAACCCCAGTGTTCATATAAGTGTGAAAGACACTGAACTCCAAGCACCTTTTTTTCACCTGGCACACCATGTGCATTTTAAAATAAGGTTTCACAAATTTAAAGATCATTTAGCACAGACGGCAGTTCATTGCAGGAGGCTAACTAGCTTAATTCCAGCTAATGGTATGGTTTTAGCAGTAAAGAATTGGTCCTTTTTCTTGATGTAAGAGGGACATATAGCCCAGAGTTCACACTAAAGGGTGTTAGTGACAAGTAGTTCAAAAAGGTTTATACACTGTGCCATGCAGAATTTAGGGAAACTGGTAGAAAATATTATTATTTTTTCATAAATCATCTGATTGTATAACTAACTACTGGACAGTAGCATAGATACTGACATCCAAAGCTGGCACTATGAAATAGCACAGAATAATGCAACTATTCTGGAAGCATGGCATCCAGCATCCAGGGCTCTGCCTGTACAGTGACTTGCCATAGCTCTAGGCATTCCTTGTGTCTGCTGAAAACAGTGCTGAAAGTTCCCTGTAAGCTGAGTCTAATAGAGCTATAGCAAAGAAACATACTTATTCCACTTCTGGAACACAGAAATATATTTCATATTTCTAAGGACCACAGGAATTTTACACTAGATATTTTATAGAAAAGCGTAAGAAGGATCTGCAACTAGCAGTTGGCAAATAACCTGCCACAGCAAGTATCTCCATTCATTATTCAGTAATTGAAGGCATTTGATTAGTTAAGTGTGAGAGTCTATATCCCTGATAAACCCTTAATTTCATTGTTTTAACAAAATCACCTGTTTGAATCTGGACGTCTGTATCTCCAAAGAAGTTGAAACTACAGTATGACAGCAAATTCTTCAGGCTGTTACCTCCTATCCGAAGTTTACTAGGCCAAAAAGCAGCAAAAATCTACCCTCATAAGGCATAAAATTTGTGTCAAGAGGCAACTGGGAATGACAGAGTTGCTTACTATCTTCAGTGTAAATATAGTTCGTCAGCTGGCAGGTTTGAGCATAAAGTTAGTTATCTGACTTGCTTCCTGTTAAATGCTATCTTGATCAGAAATTGTAAACGAGTTCTTTATTGCATGATTGCATGATCCTCAGATGACTCATTAAACTATTGAAAAAGTGAACATGCGCAGATCAAAGTTAATATATATATACCAAATGTGTTCAATAAAATTGTGACCAGATCTACAAGGCATAGCCCAGCTCTGTGCTCTGTGTGTCGGTTCATCGGGTGGTGCTTGGACTATTTCAACATTGCAATCCTAATATTCCCTGAAGCTTGCACTGGCAGTTTTAAGGCATGATGTAACAAATCTTTAGTGGGTGGAATGCTGCCCAGCTCTGAGGTAGTTTTTTTGGTTTGGCTTTGGCTTCTGCATAAACAATTTGCATGTTGATTTTTTACATGGTAGTTAAAAAGGCAGACTGTGACTACACCTTTTCCTGTTTCTTCCACAGACTCCTTGTATAAAGCAGTTAGTCAGCTTCACGTCACTTATTTTACAGTCTTTCTTTTTTTCAGTTCATTAAAGTTAACACTGACTTTGAATGTTACTGAATATTCCTCCTAAATGTGAACAATTTAAAGGACTTTTCATTTATAGAGGTTACTTCCCTACCCCAGTCACTGCTGTCATACTCACATTGAAGTATTCACTATCGAAATATTCTGTGTTCTCATACTACATGTGGAATAAAATATATAAGGCAAATAAGCTATATAATCCAAATTCTCACCAAAGCAGTAATATCAGAGCAATTCATTTGGGAAGTACACCTAAGTCCAAAAAGGAGAATACACAGTTCTACTTTGTTTTATGAACATTTAGGCCATTGATTATTTTTAGGTAGGCTACAAAGGTTGTAAATACCTTCAAGTGCCTATTAAACTTACATCATAAGCAATAAACACAAAGGCAAATCTCGGATGACAGCTTCATTTGGTCTAAAGAGATCAATCAGTAAATTTACAGATTTGCACCATTTCAGAATCTGACACACATATATACAGAAATATACATAAATTAATTATTTCCATGCAATTGAATATGTGTAATTAACTGTTCTAAAAGATACTAGACAATTTCTATTATCAAAGGGCAAAAGGGTCTAATTTAGCAGTAATACTGAAAGCTGAAAGGAAATATTTCCATTTGGAGAATGATTTAATTAGGTCTCTTAGATCTGGAATAGAATGGCCTGGGTTGGAGGTGACCTGAAGATCATCTAGAACAGAGGCTGGCAGCAGCCAGGTCCAAAGCAAACAAGAAAGGTGATTTTTCATGTGACAGATAGTGAACCTGTGCAACTTCTCACCACAATTGTAGATAATAAAGTTCATGTGAGCTCAAGGAGAGGCCTTCTAAGGTTTATTAAACACTGCAAAACCACATTCAGCCCCAAAAGTGACAGAGCCGAAAACAGATGGAGTGCAGGAATGTATTTGGAGAAAGTGTCATTCCTGCCTGCCTTGCTCTTCTTTCCTGGGCATCTCTGTGTGGCCAGTGCTGTACATGGGACACTGGGCTAGCTGAGCCTTTCATCTGATCCAGTACACATAGCACAAGTTCTGAGATGATACAGGCTCTTAGGTGAAAACATCAGTGATGCATTTCAGAGTAAATAGAGTCTTCTATTTACACCTTCTTTACACCTTCTCCACTCGGTGTAATATTAAGCTTAACCATCTCTCCCTGCCTATTCCAGAGCAGCACAGTACCAAATAAACCTGGTTTTCAGTTTGTTGCTAAATCAGCCCTCACAATTGCAGAATGGCAAAACTTGGATATGCTAATTTTTAATCAAATAAATTACCTTCAGTTGCCAATTTGAAACACCAGCAAATACCTAGCCTGGTAGTCTGACACCTTTACAGTCTGGTTAAACTGATTTCTATGTAATCAACCCCAAAGGTTAATCATACTTTATATGATATACAGAATACATAACTGTCAGTATTAAAAGGTGTCATCAACTTGAGTTTATCACGGTTACATTTTTCATGATGGAGTTAAGCAATTACACAAACACTGACAAAGAACTTACATGGTGATACAGTATAAAATTGTGTCCATTCACTGACAGGAGAAAGAGTGAAGAGAGACAAATAGTTATTCTAGGAAAGCTTTGGTTTATTTTTTGTAAATGCACTGGAACTGATTTTTCAAATTTGATTCAAATTCCATTCAAATTTGATTTTTGTTCAAATTGCTTTACTTGTAAAGTGATGACTCCATCATCACAAGTCTTGCTGCAGAGTGTTCTAGGGAAACCATAAAAACATTAACAGAGACTAATGAGCTTGTCCACAAGGGATAATCAGTGCACAATAAAGCAGGAGATAAATTCAAAGCATCCTAGACAGCTTGCAATAATATTTTAGTCTATTTCCACATGCAGGAACAAACTAGTGTCTCATCTTACACCTGACAACTTACACTTTTCCAAAGTTGTAAGTAAATTACAGACTCTATGAGAAACATGGTATCTCATGGTCTCTCCTTTCTTACTGCTTTTGCCTAAAAACCTGAAGTCTTTCTATTTTCATGCACAGAAGAGATCGTCACTGGCTATATGAGGCACTGGGCAGAGGTTAAGAGAAAATTTTGCATTTAAAGAAGAAAAATTTTTCTTTGAAATATATATGCAATTATTAGTCGTAAAGTTGAGAAGACTGTGCTGAGTTCAAGAGGAAGAATGCACAGGTCTTCAAAAGCCATTGAGCTTGTCTTCCATAGACCGCTCATCCACAAGTAGCATATTCATGCACTAATCCACAAGTAGCATATCCATGCACTAATGCAGTGGTTCCTTGGTTAGTAAACTGGGAGGGAAGAATAACAAGAACATCTAGCAACAGCACCACACTGAATTTACATCACTAGGAGTAGGTAGAAAGACCAGATCCATGAAGTCAGTCTTTGTAGGTGAACTTACCCCTGTAACTCTGGGTGAGTTTTCAGGGGAGCTGCAGACTCTGACTTTTGACAGCTTTATGAGGTGAACAATTTCCATTCAGCATGTGTGCTCGGACACATATGCACTCTGAATAAACAGACCTCCCACAGTCTCTACAATATCTCTTGCAGGTATCATCAAAATCAACTGATCAGCTCAAAATGGAGATTACTTAAAGAGATGTTGTGATAACACTGAAGTAGGTTCAGTGGTCTGCCTGGACCACACACAGTCATGTGTTCCTGAACAATCCAGACTCAAACAAGAATAAAATGAACTGTGGATTAAAATTTTTGCCTTTCTTCTGGTACAAGCTGATATAGACCATAATTTTATTTATAGTTATAAAATAATTAAAGCCATTTCAGAAATTTCACCTTCCATTCAGTGTCCATTTGCAGTTTAGGTATAAAGTAAAATCAGTTTTACAGAGCAGATTTTGTTAAAAGCCTCTGTGAAAACCAGCACTATATCTTTTCTGTTTAAATGGGCTTGGGTAACCTTGCTCTTGCCTGGACTGTAAGGTAAAACAGGAGCTGACGGGGATGCAGTGCTGTAAATTTGAGGGGTTTATATATCCTTTTAGAAAGTTTTAGTGCTAAATTATGTATAGACACTTCATCTTATTATGGCTCTTTGTAGGATTATGGTGCAGAGAACCTTTGTCTTGAAAGTAGTATATGGCATGCCAAGGAGCGAGGGCAGAATACTGCCTTAAATATTGTTAGGTGCCATTGAATTCACCTCATTTGGCAACATCTTTCAAAACGAGTTACACTGCAGTTTGTAGCAATAGTTATTAGACAGAGTTTATGTTTCCTATAGTGTCTTAATGTATCATATTACATTAATACATTAATACATTAATACATTAATACATTAATACATTA